>NC_067479.1:53606997-53745871 GCF_947179515.1 Apodemus sylvaticus | reverse complement strand
GCTGGGAGGGCTATTGGGATAGAGAAATCAGATTTCTTTAGGGAAGTGGCCCCATGTAGGTTGCCCATGCTTCAGTGGGTGGCTCTACACTTACGCACACTCAGGCAGCACTGATGGGAATCACTGGGTTATGAAAAGAGGGCATGAAGAGGGTAACCCCTGCCCCCTCCAGCGATCACAGGGGTTTTAAGAAGGAGGAGTGTGGGGTGCATATGATCAAAATAGGTTATATGCATGTATGTAATTCTCCAAGAATAAATGCAAAAAAAATGCTGCAACGCTAATTTCTCTCCTAGATATATATCCCTGTATTTCTAGAACTGGCAATATGTCTTATTTTACCCACCGGTAAGTGTGGTCTAATTATAATTTAGTTGTATGTTCTAAATTAGTGCATTGAATTCAGGAGTGGATGGCACTCTGCTGAAGACTTTTTTCCTTTCTCTGAAAGTTGATCAATCTAGTCAATACAGGGTTAATTCCTTCCTGAGAAAGCTTGAATACAAAGTTAGTTCATAAGTGTCTTGAAATGCTGGCCAGCACCATTAAAAGATGATATGAATTTAAGAAATTGAAAGAACATACCTAACTTCTTTTGAAATCTTTTTTGACAATGATCATCAACATGTTGCCAACTTAAGCTGTGTATTGAGTGGCTTTCAGTGCTATCTGCAGGGGTGAGGTGGAAGGAAACAATGCTTAATTAGACTGTAGCTACATGGTTCTTGCACTTTTCATTAAATTAGTGAAGAATCAGCCAGAGCAGTTTGGCATATTGAAGGCAAAAGAACTGGAATAACTATAAGCTTCTCACTATTCAGAGCAATGCTTTTTTTGTCACAGGGATACAGCAATAGCTCAATAATAGCAACAGTACCCCCTCTCCAAAAACAAAACAACCAGGTCGATTTCTCCTGCAAACCATGGGAAGTGTACATCTGTTTTCCCTAAACTGAAGTATTTCTTCTTGGAGTGAAGAGACGTTGAAGACTCAGAAAGTTTGGGAAGCTTGGAAGGCTCCTGAGGGTGCCTGGGGTATATGAGCAGGAAACAATTACTAGAGGCCATTTTCTGATGGAGCCAGCTCCAGAGAGTTGTGCAGGGACTTGCGTGATACAGCTGTCATGCTGTGATGTCCTTTGATGATGCAGCTGTCTTTGAGTTAAGAGTGCTTCTGCAGCCACCCTAATTCAATTGGTTAACAAACCTAGGTGCTGTGGGACCATTTCTTTTGTCTGTTGTTGGTGTTCTATACGAGGTGAGTAGACATTCCTGTCTCCTCAGGAAAAGCCACATGTCTCCTCAGGAAAAGTCACATAGCAGGAGACATTTATGACATCTGTCAAAATAGTTCTTGCAAGGACAAGCTGGGAGCATCTGAACATTGCCACAAAGGTAAAGTTAACTTTGGGTCTTTCTAGACTCTGCTTAAGGTGCCCTCCTGTTCTGCTGGTGACCCAGCGACCTGAATCAAGTACTGCCTTTCCAAGGTGCCACTGGTCCTGCTCTCTGAGCTAAGCATTAACTACAGATTGAGCATGCCAACTTCAAAAATCTAAAATACAACATACTCCAAGATCCAAAACTTTTTACTGTAGCCATGATGTTACAAGTGGAAAATTCTCTACCTGACCTCATGTGACAGGTTACAGGCCAAACATAGGGGTCAGGAAACTAAAAGTATTGATTTAATTATTCTCTCCACATAAACAACATGAGGCATAAAAATGTATTTCTGGTTTCGACATAGGTCCCATACCATAGACAATATAAATATTCTAAAATCTGACCTCCACAACTCTAAATGTTGTCCATTGTGAGTGTTTTGTATTTGGGATGCTGGACTCATCATAATGACCATAGATTGTCCGCTCCTAGGGGATATTGAATTTTCATGACAGAGTGAGAGGAACAGCCAACCTAATGATTATATTTTTAATAGATGGTAGGAAAATATTGAGGGCTCAAAAATTCTCAAATTTTATCCTGTAGATAAATGGAGCTTATTTGGGCTGTTACAGAGAATGGTCCATATAAAGGTTTTAAAATTACAAGATCTGGCTGGGAATGGAAAATTTTATCCAAGTCTTCATCCAAATTACTACTTTTATTTTTAATTTTTTTTAGAATTTCGTCCATGAGTATTATACTTACATCATTTTCGCCCATGTTCCCTTCCAACTCCTCCTGTGTATCTTCAACTCCTTCTCAAATTCATGACCTCTTCTTTATTATTGCTATGTGTGTGTATTCATGTGTATTTATAAGTATAGGATACTGATTCCATTTAGCATTGTTCATATATATAAACATGTATAAATACATATACATATACATATATTTACATATATAATATAGAAATAGAAATAATTTATACATGTTTATAAAAATTAAGAATAAAAGTATTAGTTTAGATAAAGACTTAGATTAAAAATAATACCAGATTGATCTGTCTGTCTGTCTGTCTATCCACATATACATATGTTTAAGGCTGATCATTTGGGATTAGATAACCTATTGGTGGTTCTCTGGAGAAGAGTAAATCTTCCCCACTTAACATCCTGTGCTTATTTATTTAGGTGTGGGAATTTATGAAATTTCTACACACTACGATGCCATGCTCTCTGGTGTTGTCATTGTACTGGTATTGTCTAAGTAATTCTATGAAGCACAACAGTGACCAGCACAGTAGGATGTACTTGTGCAGTAGTGGCATTTATATCTTAGGGTAAGCAACTGCCAGCTGATTGGACTTATGTCCCTCTCAAAAGGAGAGAATTCATGACTATAAACTTAGTCAACTGCCCATGGCTGGTTAGAGTCCTGGACCCTGGAGGAGAACCTACTTTAAGTTCTAAGTATCTAGAGTTGCATTCTAGATGCTCAGCTGCACCCACAGGGTGGTATAGCTCTCACACCTCATCAGGAAGCTTGTTTTTGTTGCAGACAGACATTATTACAGAAAATGATAACTTGTCAAAATGCAGAGAACCACTTACCTTGGGGTGCCTTGCTGAGATTAATATATCCACAGCAGAACCCCTACACCTAAAACTTGGGGAATATCATGGAAGAGGGGCCAGGAGGTTGTAAAAGCAAGAGGTCATCTGTTATGAGACTCATGAATTCTCAACTACTTTTATGTTTATAAATTCAGTAAAGGCGAGGTTTATAGATTCACAACCTATTAATGAGGATCCAGAGAAGGGAAGGAATGAGGCCATTACTATAAGCGTTTATTGAGTACTATTATTTGCCATTCCTGAGCTAGGTATATAGGTGAGCCAAATAGGTAGATTTCTTGCCCTCATGGTACACAATAGGATAGTGGCGGGAGAGAGCAGGCAACCAAACCGATGCATATGTGTACATGTATATGTAGTTCACATGCACATTCAGTGTGAATTAGAATGAATGTATTGAAGGAAAAGGAAGGAGTGCTGAGGGTATCAGTGGAAGAAGCTTTTGATTTCACCTATTTGGGGTAGATTAACTGTCTGGTCAAGTTCAAAGGCTAAGAAGTGTAAACTTTCTAGTCGTAATCCAAGCTTGCTTCTCAGTATCTGCCTCAAATTACCATCTACTCAATCTCTGTATGTGCTTCTCTCTATGAGAATCTGCATAGAGAGTTCCTGGCTGTATTGATCCTGACTTAAGGTGGTCTTTTATGTGCATGTATGTGATGTTATGTGATGTGATGTGATGTGATGTTATGTGATGTGATATATGTATGGGCACATGTGTGTATATAGGTCAGGAGCTCACACCCTGACCCTTTTAAAAATTACACCCCACTTGGTATGTTGAGGCAAGCTCTTTCAAGTGAACCTAGAGTTCACCATAGACTAGTCTAGCTAGCAAGTGTGCTCAGGAGACCTTCTTATATTTGTCTTTTTAGGAATTATCAATGCAGGTGAGTTGCCATATCCAACTTACTTTGCTTGGGTTCTGGGGATCTAAACTCTGTCCTCGAGCTTATGGATTGCACACATTTTCTTTAAGCATTAAAGTATCTCCCCAGCTCCAATGTGATCTTTTCTGTGTGAGTGGTGAAGGGCTTGTATGTTGATTCACTTTAATGGATGTAAAGAACTGGGTCTTCCCCAAAAGTACATGCATGACAGGAGCCTAGCTTAACTGTCCTTTGAGAGGCTCTACCCAGTGGCTGACTGATACAGATGCACATACCCACAGCCAAACATCAGATGGAGGTCAGGGACTCTTATGGAAGAGTTGGGGGAAAGGTTGAAGGCTATGAAGGAGATGAGGACCCCACAGAAAGGCCAACAGAGTCAATTAACCTGGACTCCTGGGAGCTCTCAGAGACTGAAGAACCATCAACCAAAGAGCATACAAGGGCTAGAATGAGGCCCTCACACATATGAAGCAGGGAGCTGCCCTACCTTGCCTCATTGGGAGAGGATGTGCCTGATCCTGCAGAGCTTTGATGCACCAGGGTAAGGGGATACCTGGGGGGGGTGCCCTCAGAGGCAAAGGGGATGGGAGAGTAGAGGAGGGACTCTGTAAGGGGGACTGGGAGGGGAACAGCATTTTGGATGTTAATAAGTAAATTGATTAATTAAACAAAGAACCATATCTTTTAAGAACATCCTAAATCTCTAATATTTAAAACTCCTCTGTCAAACTCAGCATTTAACAGTATTTTCTCAAAGTTTTCAGGGTGGTAACTCAAAGCATTATGTCTTCAAACTTCTTGGTAAGGAGACCCAGGCAACTAAAGCAAATTTATTGAAGCAGATTTTATACTTATTTTTATAACAAAATTTCACCCAAACTAAGAACAACCACTTAACCATATTGAAAAGCTAATTTAGTTCCAGCCTTGCAAGTTTTGAAATAAGTACTTGAATAATAAAATTTAAATTATCATAGCTCTGTAGAAGTTACTGTGTATATATTTCTAACTGTAATACATGCTATTATGGTTGATTTAATATTCTGTTTATTCCAACTTACAATAAACTCCTGTTTGTTTAATTTCTGGATCTCTGCCAGTGGTTTCCAGGCCATATTTCATTGTCTTTTCCTTACGTAGTGGGAGTAGAGGGTGGCTTTGGTTTAGATAATTTCTAGCTGTGGTAATGATGTATTTTAAACTGCTCATAATTTAGAAAAATATACGTATAAACTGTGTCTAAGAAATGAAATAATAAAAACAAAAGCAGTTGGTGCTTCAATCACAAAAAGCAAATTTACCCTTGCTGCTCTCCCAGGGAGGCTTATGTGCGGATGTGCTTAGGGGAGAGCCATGGCGAGAGTGGCTAGGGCGGTAGACAGAGCTAGAAAGGCTTGATTCCTATTTACTGTAGTTGTGTCTGGAATGTCCACAAAGAAAAAAGTAATGTAGCTATGAACAGTTTGAAAAAAATTATTCATGTCATATGAAATGAAACACATCATAATAAAAGTATACAAAACACATCATAATATGTATGTATGTACACACACACACACACACACACACATACACACACACACACACAAACATACAGGCACACACATACTGTCTCTTAGAATGTATTCTAAGAAACGTTTAATCCAAAATGGATTGGATATGAATAGGAATACCCGTTTTGGGGTTTTAAAAGCTCAATAAGCCAACATTTTAGAGTAGAAATTAATTTCTGATTTCCTTTTTAGAGGCAAGAAATCCCTTTCCATTGGCTCTGAAGAGGCCTATGTCTTGGTGAAATGTACTTAACCTCTGGATGGTCATTTGGTGCTCCCATCTCTGTAAGATTAATGTGTCCCCTATGGGGACTCACTCCAGGTGAGCAGGGTGGCACTCATCTTCTTTATATGGGCAGGGCATCAGCTGTGGGCTTTCCTTGGGCTGAGTTCCTCCTTTCTAAAGCACTAGAAAGTGGTGAATCCACATGGCATCACCTTAACCTTCTCTTTGCCTTTGTGGCAAAAATTGCCATAGCAACAGCGCTTTCCTTCCTCAAGAGACCTACCAGCTTGTGGGCACTGCCTAATGGGCACCCAACACAGCTCATTACTTTCCCCTTCCTAGTAATGTTTTTCCTCTTACCTTAAAATTCCTAACACTTGTAGGTGTGGTGATGCTTATGCTTTTATGACATATCTGGTGTTCATTGTGAATCACAGCAACAGCACCTTCTCTGATAGCTCTTTACTGAAAACACCCTGTCAACTCTGTCATTAGCTTCATTTTGTAAATCGATTCTCTTTATTGTTATCCATGTTGGATGACAGTAGAAAGGGAGAAGTATTCCTACTGAGATAATTACATTCTTCCTTCTCTGCAGGAAATAAAAAAATCTCCTTTATACTTTCGTGCCTACAAGCATGCTACTTCAAAGGGCAATTCAGCAAAGAATCTAATGTTCACAAAGCCTGGTGGCATTTTCTAAGCAATACATGATACAGCTTTTGAAAAGACAAGGAGACTAATGTCTAGTGTATTGGTCAGATAATCCCAGGAACTGGCATAGTTAAGAATTAAGGTACAGGTTCTTGAATGACCAGAATTAAGACTTTGGGACTCGCTAGGTAACAAGCCAGTGATGGTGCCAGCATGAGATGCTTGCATTCTGAGCAGCTCAAAATGAACACAGGTACATTTTAAACTTCCCACCCTCAGTTTAAGTGCAGATCAACCAGCTACTTAAACTAGGAATGCTAGCCTTCCTTACATTGGTGGATGCTATGAGTTAATGCAGGAACATTATACTCTGCCCAGCTCTTTGCTGCAAAGGAAACCTGACAATGTCATGCAGCTCCTCCTCTAATTCCAGGGTTTTTGGAGGACAGTCACATGGAAAGTTATTTTCAGTTTAAGCATAGTTACAGTGTAGAGATAGACACTGGAGGGTGAGTGTGCTCATGGGAAAAGAAAAGAAGACATGGAGAAGAGACAGGGATGAGATTTGGAGTCAGCAACCTGGGGCAGAAGACCAACTTTGGAGGGAGCCACTTCCACTTAAGCATTCATAAAGCCCAAGCAATGTGGTATTCTCCAGAGCCTCATCTATCCCAAGAGTCTCCAACATATTGAGTGTGCCCCAATATGCCCACCTTTGAGATTCTTCCTTCCTGCCTTTCTTCCTTCCTTCCTTTCTTCCTTCCTTCCTTCCTTCCTTCCTTCCTTCCTTCCTTCCTTCCTTCCTTCCTTCCTTCCTTCCTTCCTTCCTTCCTTTCTTTCTTTCTTTCTTTCTTTCTTTCTTTCTTTCTTTCTTTCTTTCTTTCTTTCTTTCTTTCTTTCTTTCTTTCTTTCTTTCTTTCTTTCTTTCTTTCTTTCTTTCTTTCTTTCTTTCTTGTTTCCTTGTCTTTGTTTCTTTGTTTTTTGTTTGTTTGTTTGTTTGTTTCTTGTTAGGAATATGAGAGAGAGAGAGAGAGAGAGAGAGAGAGAGAATGAAAAGTATCTGATTATGTATCTAGACTAAGAAAAATAGGGCATTTTTTTAAAAAGAAAATTAAAGGAGAAAGGGAGAGGGGAAAGGATGGGGAAAGAGAGGAGATGGAGAGAGAATTCAAGATGTCACACCTGATTGAATTTTGGTTACAAGGCCCCCATTTTTAACACCACTACTACCCAAGGCAAGAATTCAAGCTTCAATTTCAAAAGTCTGAAGCCTGAGTTAGTTAGAATAATATTTGTTGTTCTTGAGTATCTTGAGTTAAGGAGCTCTTAGTCATATACATGGATGTATTTAGTTAAAAATGTAAAAACTATGCAGAGAAAAATGAGGTTTTATATTTAAAAGACTATCAGTTAATCTAGGTCAACATACAAATATTATTGTCTAAGTATTTCTATTACCCATTTTCAGAACTATTTAACCTTTTAAAATTTATTTTATTTTTATTTGAAAAATTTAAATTTGATTTAAAATAGAATCGCATCATTTTCCTCCTTCCAACACCCTCCCCCCATCAAGTTCTCTTTTCCCACTCCTTTTTAAATTCATGGTCACAGTTTCTTTAATTATACTTGTTACCCTTACATATATGTGAATAAGCATATAAATGGAGCCCACTGAATCTTTTTAGTGCTGCTTGTATGTCTATATCTTTTAGGACTGACCACTCAGCCTTGGAGGCTCATTTCTGGGGAATCATATTTCTCCTTTTTTTCAGCAGCATCAATTTGCCTTATTTATATTTTTGACTCAATTAAAATTTACTTTTATGTGTATGAGTATTTGCCTACAAGTGTGTTTATGCACTATGTGTATGCCTGATGCTCTTGGAGTTCAGAAGAAAGTGTCAGATCCCATGGATTTTGAGTTACAGATGGTGTGTAGCATTGTGTGGGTGGTGGGTACTGAAACTCTGCAAGAGCAAGAAGTACTCTTAACCATGGAAACATCTCTCCAGCCCTAAGTTTTAAAAGTCCTTGCCTATGTCTATATCATGAAGTGTTTTACCTATGTTTTAATCTAGTTGTTCGAGGTTTCTGATTTTACATCAATGCTTTGGTACAGTTTGGGTTATTTTTTATGTAAAGTGAGAGATAAAGATTTAGTTTTATTCTTTAGTGTGGGGGCATCCACTTTCCTTGGTACTGTGGTTTCAGGAGCTGTCTTTCTTCTAATATGTTTTTGACACAGTTGTTGAACACTGGATGTATAAGGATGTGTGGGATGTCTGTGTCCTCTATGGTATTCTGTTAATCCACATGCCTGCTTTGTGCCAGTACCAGATTGCTTTTCTTACTATGTCTCCGTAATGTAATTTGCCATCAGGTCCTGTGATTCCTCCAATCCGGCTCTTTCTGCCAAGGTTTGCATTGGCTGTTCAGTGTCTTTTGTGCCTCTGTGTGAATGTTAGGATCTTTTCTGTAGTTCTGAGAAGAGTGTTATTAGGATTTTGATAGGGGTTCCAGCAAATCTACAGATCGCAGTCACTACTAGCTATTTTTTTAACATTTAGTTTAATTTTTTTACTTATTCACTTTACATTCTGCGCACTGTCCCCCTCCCAGTGTCCCTTCCCTCAATCCTTTCCCCATCTTTCCTCCTCTTCTCCTCTGAGCAGGTGCCCCCCCTGGGGTAGGTTAGGCGTCCCTCCCACCCTGGCACTTTAAGTAAGATACACAAGAGTTTCATGAATGACTGCCATAAAATGAAGGGCGGCAAGCTGGAGCTCTTTCAAGAATACTTATCTGCCAAGTTCATTAATGTTCCACACTTGACATAGCCACAATGCCTGATTAACAAAACTTCATCACTTACACGTGAATTACAAATTTATTTTTTTTAATTTTCTATATTCTTTGTTTACATTCCAAATCCTTTCCCCTTTCCAGGCTCCCCCCTCCCCATATGTCCCATAAGCCCTCTTCTCTCCACCCATTCCTCAATCACCCCCTCCCATTTCTCTGTCCTGGTACTCCCCTACAATGCTGGATCAAGTCTTTCCAGGACCTCTCCTTCCTTCTTCATGGGAATCATTTGATATGCTAATTATGTCTTGAGTATTCAGAGCTTCTGGGCTAATTAATACCCACTTATTAGTGATTGCATTCCATGTGTATTTTTTTGTGATTGGGTTACCTCACTTAGGATGATATTTTCTTTTTTATTGGATTTTTTAAATTTACATTTTATATGTTATCCCCCTTTCCTGTCCCCTCCATCCTCACATCCCATCCCCCTTCTCCTGTTTCTATGAGGTTGTTCCCTCACCCACCCACCCACTCCTGCCTCCCTGCCCTGGCATTCCTATACTGGGGTATCAAGACTTCACAGAACCAAGG
This sequence comes from Apodemus sylvaticus, assembly GCF_947179515.1. Lineage (NCBI taxonomy): Eukaryota > Metazoa > Chordata > Mammalia > Rodentia > Muridae > Apodemus > Apodemus sylvaticus. The sequence continues at coordinate 53,736,126 of NC_067479.1, read as the reverse complement.
GCCTCTCTTCCCAGTGACGCCTGAAATGGCCATCCTTTGCTACATATGCAGCTGGAGCCATGAGTCCCTCCATATGTACTCTTTGGTTAGTGGTTTAGTTCTTGGGGGCTCTGGTTGGTCTATTTGGTTCATATTGTTGTTCTTCCTATTGTTGTTCTTCCTATGGGGTTGAAAACCCCTTTAGCTCCTTCAGTCCTTTCTCTAACTCCTCCATTGGGGACCCCCACACTCAGCCAATGGTTGGCTGTGAGCATCCACTTCTGTACTTGTCCGGCTCTGGCACAGCCTCTCAGGAGACAGCTATATCAGGCTCCTGTCAACAAGCACTTCTTGGCATCCACAATAGTGTCTGGGTTTGGTGACTGTATATGGGAAGGATCCTCAAGTGGGGCAGTCTCTAGATGGCCTTTCCTTCAGTCTCTACTCCACACTTTGTCTCCCTATTTCCTCCATGAGTATTTTGTTTCACCTTCTAAGAAGGACTGAAACATCCATACTTCCGTCTTCCTTCTTCTTGAACTTCATGTGATCGGTGAACTGTATTTTGAATATTCTGAGCTTTTGGGCTAATATCTACTTATCAGTGAGTGCATACCATGTGTGTTCTTTTGTGACTGGGTTACCTCACTCAGGATGATATTTTTTAGTTCCATCCATTTGCCTACAAATTTCATGAAGTCATTGTTTTCATGAAGTCATAGTTGAGTAGTACTCCGTTGTGTAAATATACCATATTTTCTGTATCCATTCCTCTGTTGAAGGATATCTGGGTTCTTTCCAGCTTCTGGTTATTATAAAGAAGGCTGCTATGAACATAGTGGAGCATGTGTCCTTGTTATATGTTGAAACATCTTTTGGGTATATGCTCAGGAGTGGTATATCTGGGTCCTTAGGTAATACTATGTCCAATTTTTTGAGGAACCACCAAAAAATTTCCAGAGTGGTTGTACCAGCTTGCAATCCCACCAACAGTGGTGGAATGTTCCTCTTTCTCTAAGTCCTCACCAGCATCTGCTGTCACCTGAAGTTTTGATCTTAGCTATGCTGACTGGTGTGGGGTGGAATCTCAGGGTTGTTTTGATTTGCATTTCCCTGATGACTAAAAATGTTGAACATTTCTTTAGATGCTTCTCAGCCATTTGATATTCCTTAGTTGAAAATTATGTTTATCTCTGTACCCCATTTTAACTAGGGTTATTTGCTTCTCTGGAGTCTAACTTCTTGAGTTCTTTGTATATATTGGATATTGCACTCTATCAGATGTCTCAATCGGTTGATTGCCGTTTTGTCCTACTGATAGTGTCCTTTGCCTTACAGAAGTTTTGCAATTTTACTAGGTCCCATTTGTCTATTTTTGATTTTAGAGCATAAGCCATTAGTGCTCTTTGTTCAGGAAAATTTCCCCTGTACCCATGTGTTTGAGGCGTTTCCCTACTTTCTCCTCTATTAGTTTCAGTGTATCTGGTTTTATGTGTAGGTCCTTGATCCACTTGGACTTGAGCTTTGTATAAAGAAATAAGAATGGATTGTTGTACAGTTGTACATTCTTCTACATATTGACCACCAGTTGAATCAGCACCATTGCTATTGGATGTAGAAAGAATGATCCTGAAGTGGTTTTATTTTTGAGGCAAGGTCTCTGCTATGGAACTTGATCTTTTATACTCACTTTGAAATCTAAGCAGCTGGAATAACTTGTATGTGATCCTCAAAAGATTTGTTCTTCCAACAGATCTTGTAGGATGGGGGAGCTTGAGACAAGAGTGTTCCCTTTCTCCTTCCTTGCATGATATAGAGTTTTATTCATAGCCAGAGCTTTATAACAAAAGTAAAGTTAAAGGTGGACATACATAGGAAAGGACTGGTTCAATTATTCATATTTTGAAACATCCTGATTTTACACGTAAATATCTTAAAGATTTAGCTAGGTAGGCAATTCTTAAATCTGATAGACACCTTTGATAAAGTAGTAAGATATGAAATCAATATACAAAAACAAAGAAAAATTGGATAGCTTTTCAATATACTATTAATAAGCTTGCTGAGAAAAACTATTCATAATAGCTTCAAAAATATAATATAAAATAGAATAAAACAAAATTGTTCTAGGAATAAACCTAACCAAGATAATAAAACACTTTTACAGGGAAAATTTTAAAACAATGAGGAAAGAAACCGAAGACAGTAGAAGATGGAGAGACCTCTCATCCCTTTTTTTTGACAGAATTAATATTGTGGAAATGGTTATGTCACCAAAAGTGATCTACATATTCAATATATATATGTAAATATATATATATATATACACAATCCCCAAAATTCTAATAACATATCTCACAGAAATAGAAAACACAATCCTAAAATTCACATAGCACAAAAGTCCCCAAATGGATAAAGCAATCCTATGCAGAAGTGGCACATTGAAGATAACATAACATATGATCTTAAATTATCCTCAGAGCCACAGTAACAAAGCAGAGTGGATCAGCACACAGCACAAACAGAAGTCATGTAACTCAGCAGAATAGAATGGAGAACCTAGAAATAAACTTAAAAAGCTAAAGTCACCAAATGGATCAAAACTGTAGATGTTGAAAAAGACAGGCACTTCAGCACATAGTGCTGGGAAAACTAAATACTCACATGTAGAAGAATAAATTGAGGTCTGTATCTTTCCAACTGTACATAATTCAATATAAAAATATATTAATGTAGGACCTGAAGCAATGAAAGCACTAGAGGAAAAGGGACTGAAAATCAGGTGCAGGGATAGGGGAAGAACTTTCTGAAAAGAATATTGAGCGCATGGGAAATAGTCCGTAGGGGACATCGGGAGAAGCCAGCAGTGGGCCCCCACGAGGAACTGAATTAACCATCGCATTGACCTCAAACTCCCATTCTTCTGATCTGAAAATGAAGTGTCTCTGGGCCAAAATTACCAGGGTGTGGTGTTTAGTTGCTTAATCACGTGTCTCTTTGTTTCATGATGGGTCATATGGGGATACCATCTAAGAAAACATCAGTATATTTCAGCCTTCTTTATAATTAGGTGTGGGTGTGTGTTTGACTTACAGCTAATGAAAATTTATAGGAAATTCATTTGAAAAACTTCTGAGGAAGATCTTTCCCTTAAGCAAACACACACACACACACACACACACACACACACACACACACACACATGCACATACACCTGCCCATACGCACACATGCATATATATGTACACATACATACTCACATACACATACCCATATACACACCCATTTATACACATGCATACATATACATGCAAAAATATATACATACAGATACAAACATATACACGGACATAAATACACAATACAAGAACACATACATACCTATACATACATTCACACACACATATACACATATACACATACATAAATAAATTGAGAAAAATAGAGACACATTAGGAAAGTTCTGTTACAGACCTTGTCCTTATGTTCTTTCTACTTGCCTTTACATTGAGATGCCATTAAATCCATGATAGGAATCTACAAGATATGGGTCTTAAAGAGACATATCACTCAGGTATATGGATGGCAGCAGGGAGAGATGGAGATGTCTTCAGTCCTGGACAACAAAGTTGATCACCTATGTGTAGAGAAATTTTAATCCAGTAACATGGCTGGAATATATACATGCCCTTAGTACACACATGTAAACCCTCTTCGTGGAATACAGACACACTCTTAATATACACTTTTAATCCTAAACAATGAAGATAAAGTTAGTTTGTAAGTTATTTGAAAGTGACATGTAATTGAGAGGCAGACAAAGTGACAAATCAGAGATAGATAATAGGATACACCCTATTCTGAGAGAACAGAAAGGAAAGGGAAGCTACTTAAGAGAGAACAGCACTGACAGAGAATGGCGAGGGCAGTTTTACCCAGGAGAGTTGTACAGAGACAGGTTGCAGAGAGAGAACAAACCAGACACGGGAGGACAGAAAGAGAAGGGGCCAGAAGATTATAACATATTGCCAAAGTTAGGATGAGGCCAGGAAGAGCAATTCAGTCAGAAACTGAAAGAGGCCAGTTTGAGCCAGAACAGCTGAGTTGAACAGCCAGCCAGAGTTCAGAAAGAGCTAGAAAGGGTGAGCTTATCCAGCAGTAAGTCTCAGAGGTTGAAATCATGCTAGGCCTAGATGCGATTGTGTGGAGGTTAGAAGCTTCCAGGACTAGACCCAGGTTAGCAGTAGCCAGTGAGCAGCCAGTAAGCCTCTGAGACAACAGCTGCATCAGGCAAATTAAAGAAACTCCTGTGCCAAGTGGGGTCAGTGCAGCCTTCACCCCAGCTTCTTGTTACCTGAGAAGATAAAACATCCTAAAAGATTAACACTGTTTAACTTCTCAAGTAGTGGGTGAAAGGAGGGCTTAGTTTTAGGGTCTGTGTGCTAGATTTTGTAAATTTGGTAAATATCTATTTTAAAACAATTAAGGATTTGCAAGTGAGTTGTGGAGAAAGTGATGAGAGGAGGCAGAAGGAAAAGGAGATCCGGTCAGCACCCAAGACCAAGTTCTCAGCACAACAAAGGTTTATTTTCCCCAGAGGGTCAGAGGGCAGGGAATAAGAGACAAAGACAGGAGATAGAGGATGAGGGAGAAGGGGAGGGAACAAGGGAGAAGGAGGAGGGATAGTTGTCCCCGAAGAGGGACAAAGGACTGCCTCTGGATAGAGAGAAGATAGAGACATGGCACATAGGAAAATGAGAATTTATAAGGGTAAACGGGGAAGCCCTACATTAGGATGAGGTGTTTAATTTTATTTGGGCATGTTAGTCAAATGGGGCTTTTGATAGCTGGACTTCAATACTTTGATAGGTGGGCTTTGGTACTCAGCCTCAGGAGGAGGAATTAGCCAAATAAGAGACTAGAACTTGGTGGCTAGCTTCAGGAATGTAATCTAATGGTTTTTAGAAGGTGGGGGTAGGGTGGGGGGATGGGGAGGTAGGCCTGCCAGCATGTTTACCTGGATTTAGCTGTCCAGAGCCCCTTCAGAGTCTGTTGGTTCAAGTCTTTTGTTTAGCAGTTTCCTCAGAGACGGAAATATTCCATCCTGCAGGAAAGTTCCTTAAACAGAAAAGTAAACAACTCAAAATAGTCCCTGAAACCGATCAGATTCCCTAGGCTTCTTCCTTCCAAGGTTAACAATAAAGATGGCTGAGAGGCATTCTCAGATGAACCAAGCTGCAAGGAAGATTTCAACACTAGACTAGCTGTCTGGAGAAGGTTTAGACTGTGTCATTTGGAAAGGAATACTCTGCAACCGTTGAGCTGCCTACAAGTTGTGCAATGTACTCTATGTTCCCAGACTCTGAGCTGTCACCCATGCTGGCGTGGGCTTTGGTGATGCCCCTCTCTTTGGAATGTCATTTCTGTTGCTGTAAGTAACCCCCCACACATACTCCTCTCAGTAACCCCAATAAAACTCATTGGTTCACCAAGTTGGACTTTGATGGTATCTATACTTTGGCCTGTGGATGGGCTCCTTATCTGGGGTGAGTAGACATCATGACACAATAAATACAAGATCAGGGCTGGGCATGGTGTTCTTGGCAGTTTGGCTGGTATTTACATTTCTTAGCTACTTAGTTCCTCAAGACAACAATAAAAAGGTAATACAAAGATGATAATAGCTCACATCTTATCCCTACTCAAGATGTGCTAGATCCTCTTAAAAAACATTTATAAAAACTGGCTCATGACTTCTCCCAGTAAGTCTGACAGATGCCATCTTAGCTTGTCTCCATGGGACCTCCTGTAGTCCCTAACTCTAATCTCTAACTATGCATGTAATTGCATGTAATGCAAATGCAATAGTCACTGCTCACATGACTAGGGCTGGTCTGTGTGACTGTTTTGACTGGGTTTTATTTTATTTTATTTTATATTATTTTTTTGGTCAACTGGGCACAACTTAGAGTCACCTGGGAAGAAGAGGAACCTCAAAGAACTCCTTCTATCAGATAGTCCATGTCTGTGGGGATTTGTCTTATTTGCTAATTGATGTGGGAAGGCACAGCCCACTGTGGGCAGCACTATCCCTAGGCAGGTGATCCTTGCTATGTAAGAAAGTTAGTTGAGTAGAATTCAGTGAAAAAAGCCAGCAAGCTTGTCCTCCATGGTTTCTGCTTCAACTCCTGCTTGAGTTTCTTCCCTGACTTCCCTCAGTGATGAACTGTAATTTGGAAGTGCAAGCCAAATAAACCTTTTTCTTTACTACATTGCTTTTGGTTATGAGTGTTTTATCACAGCAACAGAAAAGGAAACCAGAACAAAGAACAATGACCTAGGGCAGAAAGGATGGCATTTCACTTCCGAGATGGGACCGCAAAAGGTTGTAGGTTTGTTCTTGGCAAGGAACTGAGGACTCCGTCTTGCAACAGGAAGGGAGCTCAGGCTTGCCAACACCACATTAGGGAGTCTGGAAGCAGATCTTCTTGTCTCAGGCCATTGCAGACCTGGCTAGCAGCCTGACTGCAGATTCTGAAAAGATTGTAAAGTAGGATCTCCCAGCTAAGGCCCTGCAGAGCCCAGGAGCACAGCAGTGATTGCTTTATACTGCTACAGTCATAATGTAGGTACATAACGATAGATTACTAAGATTAACAGGTACTACTTACTCATTTTACAGGGAAATTAAAAAAATGTTTGTTACTCTCTCAAGTTTATAAACCCATTGAATGCTGGAATTGGGGTGCCAAGCTAAGTCTGTCTGCAAAACCTGTACTTGCCTTCCTTAGAGTGCCTCTTGGCATTTTTTTGGACATTTGTGTGATGACTGAGGCAGTGGTATGAACAGTATATATAAACCATTGAGGGACAGTCTGATCAGAGTCACTGTACAAACCAAAACCACTGTGCACACAGGTCTAAGCCGACTTGAGATCCCCCTTTTTGGACACTGGTGACTTCAAGGCTTCTGGAGACCCAAAGCTTCAGCTAAGTGTGACTCTTCCATCAGTATTTACACTTGGAATTGTGTAAGAGAGCATTGCAGTAACACAACTGCTCATACCCTGGGATGCATTTGTTCTAACCCCAACCCTTGGGTTAACTTCAAGACCATTGCTCGTTTCTTATCCATATGAGGTAATTCCTCCATCAGTGACCTCTGAATGTGCCAGAACAAACCTCTTGGCAAGCTGCAGTCCCGGAAGCTGTGTCAGACACCAAGAGAAATGACAGAATGCTAATTCCAGAGAATGTGCTTTGAGGCTACCATCTTTTACTGGGCCAAACTCAAGTCTGGCACAAGATAAAAATTCTCTTCCCAATAAGCACTGTGTCATTCCCAAGATGATCTAGCTTTCTTAACTTTTAAGAAGGCCCCCACATACATTGCTTCTTTTCATCCTTAGCATATACTTATGCAAATGAGATAATGCCCTCCCTCAAGCGAGGTCAAGCAATTTGTTAAGGTTTTGCAATAATAAGACCCTGTTATTTTTAAAATGTTTACTGTATCTGCTTATTATTCGAAGCACTTTCCACATACAAACTCATTTGATCCTGACCACAGCCCTAGAGGATAGACTCTATTATCAGCCTCATTTTTGTAGATAAGGTAACTAGGGGCAGAAAAGTTAATTAATTTTTCTAAGATCTTACAGCAAAGACATAAGCAACTGAGGAAGGATTTGGACTCATAAAGTCTGACTCATGGAGGCTGCTGGCCTCTAAAACTTTGTGTATAACCTGGCTGTGATGGGTTTGATTCACTGTGGGTTTTGCTATAGTTGATTAGAAAGATAAGTTGAGATGTGAGATGTGAGTCCAATTGCGGTTTTAAACAACGTGTGTGTGTGTGTGTGTGTGTGTGTGTGTGTGTGTGTGTGTGTACTTGTGCACTTGTACACATCTATTTGGAGGTCAGTCTCAGGTTTGTTCCTCAAGTGTCATCTACTTTGACTTTTTAAGATAGGATCTCTTTACTGATATGGAGAGCTCACCAATTAGGCTAGACTGCCTGGCCAGCCAACCCCCAGGGGTCCTCCTGACTGCACACCCAGCACTAAGATTCAGGCATATACTATAACACACAGCTCCTTTGCTTGGGTTCTGGGATCTAATTCAGGTTCTCAAGGTGTGTGGCAAACATTCTAGTTTTAGCCCTCATGCGGACTGCGCTGCTCAAGCTGGTAGACATTTTGTTGCTCTATCAGATATAACAAGTCACCAGATAGCCATGCATTTGCAGGTACACACTTTTATCTTAGAAAAGCATTATCTGCTTTACCGATTGTTATGACACTGTTCCTTCTGAGCCACCTATCATGGTTGATATTAAAGACCTTCCTATGCTAGCACTGAGAACAGTTGCTACCTTTGGAAAATCATCCCTTAGGATGAATTGATTTCTGCAGATGTCATGTGGACCACAGAGCACCCTAGAGGTGCCAAGTTGTGTGTTTTACCTCCTCTCAACATTGACTCCAGATCACATATGAGCTCTTAATGTGGGTGTGGTCAGAGCTGGAGGGGCTCCCCTTTGCACTGTGTGGAATCAAGTTCAAATCCTCTTGTGTGGCTTTCTCCAAGGTCCCAACTTGAACTTCTCAGGGTCCCCCTTGGCAGTTAGAATGGAGGTCTGAACTGTCTGCTTATGACCTCATGTAGCTATTAGTTTTCCATAGCTGATCCTTTTCAGTATGCTGGTGTGCTACATAGAGTAGGGTTTCAGAGTGTGGGTTTAGGGTAAGCTGCCTGGTTTTTACCTTTATACTTTTTTATCTTGTAAGCACCTTCTCTTTTATATTCTTAGCAAAAAGAATAGAAACAGCATAGGTAGAAAGTAGCAGGAATATCAGGATAACAAGGTCATTCTGAGCTGTATAGTGATTTTGAGGCCAGCCTGAGCCTTATGAGATCATGTTTCAAAACAAACAAGTAAACAAAGATAAGCATGCTTGAATATGTTTCCCCCAGCAGATGTCAGAAGGTTGGGTCTCTTCTCCCTTTTGTCTTTCTACACCAGAGGCTTCAAGCAGACCTAACACTTGGCAAACAGAGTGGTGAGCAGGGAGGATCTGGGAAGTATTTACACATATGTAGAAGCACATGACATGCTAGCACCTAATTTGAACTTTTCCATATATTTTTACATTTTATTTACACAACAATCCCATACTCTAGGACAGTCATTATAGGCAAAAATCTAGAGCTTTCATGGTGAGCCCATAGGGTGATAGCAGGTCTCCATATCATAGTTTCTGATCTTGTCCTGCCACACTGCTCTGACCTTTGCTTGTACTCACCAGAGGACTTTCTAGGACATTCAAAAAGGGGATCTTACAGAATACACAGCCTCTAACTTGGAGGCTATTTTCAGTAACACATAGTTGATTATAACACCACCAAGATCCAAAAGTAGTCAGTAAATGTTTATGTTAAGCTAGGCTCTGTATATGATATCATTTAACCCTTAAACCCCAGTGACAGAGTGCTAGATACATACAAATTAAGGGGTGGGAGATTTATTTTGGTTTTGAGGCTGGTAGGTATAGGGATGGTTTAGCAATCATGGACTCTGCTCGACTTGAGATAACACAACTACATTCTTTCCCTAACAATGAACTTGACAACTTATGACTCTTGTCTGCTTCAAGTTACATGGTTACCCCACTTCAAGCAATGGAGTGTGTTGCTCTAACAACCCATTGGAAAGGGGTTTGAAACCTCTCTAGGTATAAGAGGCAGGAGTCCTTCTTCAGCCTGAACCAGTTTGGGGTATGTATAAACTGTGTCCTTGGCGTGAACTTTTGGTGAAAATCTACCTTACCATCTTATGCCTATGCATAATTGAGTGTCCTTATGATTTAAATCAGATGCATCACGGAAATGACATTCCCAGTAAAGAAAGACTTATCTAATCCAAGCCTGGTCATCCAAACAGAACCATAGGCTCTGTGCCCTTTAGGATCAACTTTTCCTCCTGATTCCATAAAAAAAAAGTCGCAAATAATGGCCAAGGCTTTTGAGCACTCTAGCTCGAGTAGACTATGCTGCCTATCTGTGTATTCTGTACTCTTTACATAAAACCTCCTGTTGTCTTGCCATTTGTGAGTCGTGTTTTTGTTTTTTGTTTTTTTTTATTCTCCAAATGAGACACGGAAGACTTGGAGTGGCCTGGTTCAGACAGGACCACAGACAGAATTTTCAGATGGCTCACTCCAACATGGCAAAGCATCTCAGGTCACATCCTAGGAACTCAGGAAGCAGAGAGCAAGTCAGTAAGTGGTTGGTGACAATCCACCTCTGAGAACCTATATGTAGTGACTGAGGGGGCTTCAAAAGGAGAGGATTGGGGGTCAAGGGAGTGTGGCATGGTGGTGTGGGAAAGGGGATGCCCAGGCAGGCCCCTGTCCAGGCACCTCTTCTCCCTGAGGGATCACACACACACAGGCATGGTATAGAATAGAGTTTATTCAGAGTAGAGGATGGGAGTTAGTGATAGAGAGAGGGAGAGGGAGAGGGAGAGGGAGAGGGAGAGGGAGAGGGAGAGGGAGAGGGAGAGGGAGAGGGAGAGGGAGAGAGAGAGAGAGAGAGAGAGAGAGAAGTGGAGTGGAGGCCGGCCATGACCACGTGGAGAGAGAGCCCAAGGGGCAGAGAGAGCCCAAGGGGCAGAGAGATGAGAATGTGGGAGAGTGGAGAGCAAAAGGAGAGAGGAGGGTCAAGTAGCCCCTCTTATAGTGGGCCAGATCTCTGCGGCGGGGCATACCTGGCTATTGCCAGGTAGGTGTGGGGTGGAGCTTAGACAGAACACCAACAGTGGCTACCTGCTAGGCAACCACCTCCTGAAATTTCCAAAGTCTTCCAGAATAAGACCACCATCTGAGGATCAACCATTCAAATTATGAATTTGTGGGGCATTACATATTCATATCCTAAAACCCTGTGCATCTGTGTTTTTTAAATGTGGTCCACACCAGGTGCTGTACAATTCCTTGGGGTCTGACTAGCAATTTGCAACCTCTGGTCATGTCCAGGGCTCCTGAACTAAGCCTGGATTTGGCAGGATCGCAAGGCATTTGTGCGTGTTTTCTGGCAGCTGAGGTCAGTGGTGAGAACTCTCAGCCCATTTCACAGAAGAGCAAAGTGAGGGTTGGAGGCAGGTCTAAGCCTTGAGATTTCCATTTAGCCAGTATAGCCCAGATGGCTGTCTGCTTCTATAGTTTTGTGTTTCAATACTGATTATTTTTGTCCTTTAAGGTTGTCTGATACATGGAGATAATTATTTGTCAGGGTTTGTTGTTGCTTCAGAAAGTATGAGATCACCATGCACAATGGCTGGCTCCATCATCTGGCCCCAGTGTAAGGAAGCTCAGTTTATCCCATTTTCATAAGATGGTGTTAATGTAACTCCCCTGCAGCATTCTGAGACTTCATTGCAGCACCTCAAGGAAACCACTGGCATCAAAGTGATGCCTAAATGAACCCTTTGTTCTCTCTCTCTCTCTCTCTCTCTCTCTCTCTCTCTCTCTCTCTCTCACAAACACAAGTGTTCACGCACTTATCTTGTAGAAGAAAACTGCAAGTGAGAGAAACTAGAAGTTTTCACATGAAAAATTTACATAATCAGAATTTGTAGACTTGGAGTAAAGGTAATTTTCTGTCTCTTCAGTCAATTTCTCCTTCCTGTGGATTCAGCGCCAGAAGGGGGTTGGTCTGAGTGAGGGGCAGCACAGTTTAGAAGTAAAATAGAACCAGTTCAAAATATGTATAATATCCATTCTTCATTACCTACTTCCTTCCTGATCATCTATATCACGGTCCCTTTCTTTTTCACTGAGGAGGACATTTGTAGGGTCCCACCCTTGGAGGTCACATGGGGCTACCCAGAGAGCCTCCCTGGGTTAAAGGTGTGAATTTGCCCTCAGGGAAATGGGCTCTGCTTCTCCCTGTAGTGTGCCCTCCAATTGGGTTGATGGAGGGGAACACCAGTGAAGCTCCTTTCCTTGAGGGCGCTGTACCAAGATGCTTCTGATTCCGGGCGGCTGTTCTCCTTGGTCATGCTTACCAGGGAGACAGGACACAGTGATGGTGGCACCTGGAGGTCTGGCCGGCTGGTCTATTAGCTGGCTGGTAATAGACTCCCTACCCTTGCATCCGGGTGCTTCTGTTTGCTCGCATGTTTTGTACCTTCTTTTCTTGGTAAAAGGGAATAATCAACACTGCCTCAGAGGCTTGAGAGAATGTAGGCAGACTTAGAACAGTAGACATGTGGTAAGTGTTCTGTAATGGCTCATGGTGTTTTATTTTCTGTTCTTCCCAGAAAGTCCAAGACTGAATCAGGACAATTTTGTTTTTTTGGACAGATAAATACCTTTGAGTCACTCGGTGAGGGAAGTCATAATTCCTTGTTGCTTAAAGCCCTGAAAACAAAAAAGAGTTTTATTTTTTAAAGGTAATTTATTATACCACAAAAGCAGATAAGACAGACATAATAAGATGCTTGTTATTCATTCTTTGTAAACACTCATATTTCACTGAAACATAATGTACCTGACTTGGTGTATGACTATATGCCAATGGGCATGTAATGAAGTTTCAAGCCTCAGATTGCCTCAAAAGCAGAGTTCATGATTCCATTCTTGTAGAGCTACTGGGGAATATATGTATATGCATATATGTATACATAGTATAAAATAATATAATATATATAAAATTATATATATATAACTATATGCATAATGTTTTAAGAGATGGGGGGTCACTACTCTTTCTTCATGAAGACTAATTTTATTCATAACTTATGGGAAACATTTAATAGGGCTCCTTCAAGAACTGATTATTATATTAGTCTTTGGTGAAAATCTTTGACACATATCATTAAGGTAAGCTACAGATCTATTTTTAATTTTACAGGACCCTAGGCAAGAGGGCAAGAAGGAAGAACATCAATTTAGAAGGCAGAGGTTAACTTCTGAGGACTGGGGTAGGGGAAGATTGGCAGTGAGCATCCCTGAATCATAGAGAGGTTCTTACCCTGATGGTTTAATCTCCAGCTGAGAGGATCTCCGAGGGGAAATGTCTATTTTTCTTCCCTTCCTTCTAGGCTTTAGGGATGGGAGAAGGGGATGAGGAAAGGTACAAAAGTCTGGGAGAGCAGTATGTCTTTGTGGCTGCAGGAAATATTGGTCTTTGCTCTAGTTTGAATGTGAAATGTTGCCCACATGCTTATGTGTTTGAGCATCTGGCCCCAGCTGGTGGCCCTATTTGTTGTTGTGGATCCTTTAGGCAGTAAGGCTGGTGGTGGCCATGAGTCACCAGGAAGTAGCAGACTCACCAGTTACAGTCTGGCTTTGGCCCAAGCCTGTCTGTCTCCCTGTTTCTTACCTGCTGTTGTAAGGTCACCATCAAAGTGACCATACACGGGTTCCCATACTAAGGACAGAACTATAGCCACCATGTCTCCTTATTCATGAACCTGTGAACTAAAAGAGAGATTCACCCCCCCACCACTGCCTTTTGTTAGGTATTAGTCACAGTAGCAAGGAAAAGTAAGTGACAGTCATGCTCAAAAGGCCCAGAATTGGTAGAAGAAAGAATGTTTATGTCAGACTATTGAACTTCTGTCTGAGAGTGAAGCAAAGTGGTGGGAGCCACCTGATACATTGTCTGGATGCAGTGGGCATGCAGAGAATAGGACACTTTGATGAAATAGGTCAATAATGTCAAAAAGCCGTCCTGACCTTCCTTTACCGTCACCAACTTAATGAGTAAACTATAAGGAGGTCAGCATGATGCCTGGCGCCAAATTCTTGGTAAATGCTAACTACTAGGCAGTTGTGATGGTTATTTTTGCCCTCCTCACATATCAAGTGAATTACTTTCAAATCACCACTCTGCAGAAGCTGGGGCCACACAGGAACACAAGCAATGTGACAAGTGGTATAGAAATCAGGAAGGTTGCAGTCAGATTACACAGTAAAGTTCACCATCAGACCCCCTGCCTGGAAAATGCCAAGTCAAGAAAGAGGAAAGAAGAAGTCTATTAAGTTTGTGCTGCTCAGCCTCCTGAGTGATATTTCCTAGACATTTCTGAGAAGGTCCTTGGTAAAGCCTCTGGGCATGATGGTAGATTGGGACAGTAGGTGATTTCTCACTGTGGTTTTTGTACTCATTATCAGTCATGGGAATTACGAAATGTGAGTCTCTTCAGTTCCTCTTGGCTTTGGTAAAGTGCTAGCATGTAAGCCTAAGGTGCCATTTAGCATGGCTGTGTCCTTATGCGGAGAAAGAACCTTTGTAACTCTCACATTGAAGGGCAGCTGGAAAGACGGACTATGGTAGTGAATACAAATCACTAGTGTGCTGTCCCAGAGGGAGTGAGTAGACGGAATCTACATATGACCTAAAAATGTAATTTCAGCAGAAGGATTTGCTATTTGCTAACCATCTTTCTGGAGCCTACGTTCTCAACTAACTAGCCTGCATTTTGTTTTGAATGTTTTTAAAATATGATATATTTATTATTTATGTGGAGTATATGTGCCTGCATGAGTTTATGAGTACCATGTGTGGGAGGCCAGTAGACAGCATCAGATTCCTGGAACTGGTGGTATGGATGGTGGAGGAGTATCCTGTGGGTGCTGGGACATGAATCCTGGTCCTCTGCGAGTACATTAAGTGCTCTTAATTGCTGATACACCACTCTAGCCCCTGTTTTAAATTCTTGCCAATTTAGCATTTGTGGTTGATTATAAGAAACTTGGTATAACAATGAGATGGGATAGGCTTACTCATAGATGAATCATCAGCTACTTTACAAACACTGCTTTTGACAATGTGCAGGTTGTATTTGACAATGTGTATGGGTTCATTTATCCCAACAGTCTCAGAAATGTGACATGCAGTAAACTTTACGCTTGCTTTTCCCCCCCTCTTTCATTTTAATTCTGTTAATAATAAAGCTTACTCGACTGGAGATAATTGCCACTGATATAAATTCATAGGAATCACACATAAGTTTTAGGCAGGTGAGTCTGCATTCCAAACAGACCTTTGTGAGATCAGAACATTTTCTGCAATAGCACACTGTGGAGATCTGCCATGACTGATTCAGAGGATGACAGGCTCACTTGCTCCACCATTGTTTGAAATACCCTATGTCAAATCAATATGGCCAAGCAGAATAATAGATCCGTCTCTCCTTAGGAAATCACCTATCTTTAAATGACAAGAATAGTTTGCTCTTTGGATTGCTGACCCTGTCTCTATTTAAGCTAACCTGAGAAAATCATTTGACAAAAACATTTCTTCAAAAATATTATGGAAGCTGATTCATTTATATGGGTCAGAGAGTTAGGGAGACAGAATCAATTCAGCTGCTTCGTTCTTTTCAGCTTGTGTACTTGTCTGAGTCTGTCTACACCTCTCTATCTTCACTGAAATAGACAAATATTTTCTACTTCATGTTTATATCATTCATTTGCTCTATATATTTCCCCTTTATTTCATTTGCTTGTTATGGTTTTCTGCTCTGAGACACCGCTCAGCCATGCTCCCTTCATCCCTTCTTTAGTTCACTCTTCACCTGATTCATTTGGCACACACCATCGCATCCATCTCTGTCTACCATCACATCCTTCCTTTCATCTTAGTCCCCTATTATTTACTTTGGTCCAGACCCACTAGTCAGCCTCCAAAGAGAGGGCTGCTTGATGGATATAGGGAAAGTTTAAGGACGGAAGGTGCTGTGCCTCTTACAACAGACTCTGAGTGTGGCAAAACCACAATAAAAATCAGGCCCTGCCATGTGAGCCAACTTGATCTCTAAAAGAGTGAAAGCAACCAGCTTTGATGAAGATATTGATGTGGTTTCCAGCTAAGGAAATAATCTCAAAGGTTGCAAAGGTAAGATCTAGAAACAGTATGAGAATTTGTAGCTGAGGTTTTCCACTTGGTTACTTTCTTTCTGAGAGGTGGTTCATGGTTGGAGGATGGTGGAGTTAGTGGAGAATATATGGCAGGATCTGATGACATTAAGATTTCCTTACCCCTGTTGAATATGAACTCTGAATATATGTAGTAACTTTCTACTTTCATTGTACACCGGGTAGGGGCGGGGGGGGGGGGAGGTGAGCTGCTTCTAGGCAGTTTGCTTTGAGGTGAAAGACTTGCAGTTTTCTGATTGATGCTGTGCTGGGCTTCATTGGTCACAGCCAAGTGTCCAGATGCCTTTTTTTTTTTAATTAGTCTCAGTGGATGAAGCTTCCTGGGGCCAGGATCCATTCTTTTCCATATCATAGCCTTTTTGTCAGTGGACAGTGCCAAGGACTCGCTTGAATAAGCATGTAAACCTTTCAAATAGAGTTTTAATCTACCAACTTTATTACTTTCTTTTCTCACTTTAGTAGAGCTTTGGGGGGTGGGCGGTCAGAAAGACTCAGGTGTGGATTCAAGTTGCATAAGTAATAGCTGTGACTTGGAGTAAGTTACTCAACTCCTTGCCTACAAATTGCAGAAGATCCAGTCATATCCTGGTGGTGTCGTGAAGGTGCAATGACACAGAGGGAGGAGCATACACAAACGGTGTCAGTAAGTAGGTGCTGAACATCTACACAGTCAGTCCCTTCACTCTTCCAGACCCCAGATCCATGCCCCAGCGTGCCCCTCTCTGTAGCTCTTTAAATTATTATTACCGTAAGATAAATGGCTCTTATTTATTAGCTTAGAATAGCCCAAAGACAAAATCACACCCCTCCTAGAGCATGAGGCAAATCATCGTCAGCTGATGTGGACAGTCTGAAGCAGCCCCATATCCCACATGTAAGATTAAAATGAAAACATATTCTTATGAGATTTCTGTATTTTCTTTTTAAGGAACACCAAAATTCAAAAAATGTCACTGTATGAGTTTGGTGTAGACAAAATTCAAATGAGGTACTGTCTGACTCCCATGCCTACATACTTAATTTGGTCTTATATCTTTTGGATTAGCAAATTTCTAAAATTTTATGTATGTATGTATGTATGTATGTATCTATCTATCTATCTATCTATCTATCTATCTTTGCTATTTCATTGTTTGATAATTTCATATATACCTGTGTGCTTTGATCAAATCTACACTTTTTTTTTCTTTCTTCCAATTTCTCTCCTATCTTTCCCACTCTAGTCCTTCTCAATTTCATGAGTCCTCTTTGAGATCAATTGAGTCCACTTAGGTTCCTGTGTATGCAAGGGTACAGGATTGTCTACTGGAGCATGGGTAGCCTCTCACAGACCACATTACCAGTGCTTATCATTATCAGCGCTTGTTACCTATGGCTCCTCAAATAGGATGTGACTTCGTGGCCCTTCCTAATCCATGATGGGATCTGGGATGGCTTAATCTAGTACAGATCTTGTGCTGCTGAGAGTTCATGTGTGCAACAGCACTGTCATGTCTGGAAAATTCTGTTTTTCCATGGATATTCACTATCTTTGGCTCTTTATTGTCTTTTAGGCCACTCTTCTGCAATGATCCCCAAGCCTTGTGGGTGTGATATAAATCCCATTTAGAGCTGAACCACCATTGTATTTAAGACCCTTCCAAGGTCTTTAAAATGGAGGCACATTTTTGCAGGTTTGTATTCTCACAGAATCACATATGAACTCAAAGCTGGGATAAACCCATATTAAATTACTGTGCTTATGCTCTGCTGGCCCAATATCCCATTCCTCAAGGAATCTTAGTTATAAGTTTCCCTTGTGAGTATGGCTATCTTTCTCATATTACCATGTGTGGTGAGCTCAAAAGGGCACTTTAAAATATTCCATGTCAGTTCCTGGAAACAGAGGAAATGGCCTTATTTGGAAGAAATGTCTTCACAGATGTGGTTAAGATTGGGATCTTCAGATGGCTGGGATCATCCCATAGAAGACTTACATGGGCTTTCCACCCAACCCATGTTTTATAAGAGGAAGGCTTCAGAAGGAAACTTGAGAAAGAAGACACACAGAGTGGAGGAAGAGGCAACATTTCTGACTGTGGAGTAAGTCATTGTAGTGATGAGAAATGATGATGACCACTGAAATGTGGAGAGGGCAAAAAGGGATTCCCTAAAGAATCCCAGCTGACAGAAGCTTTTGGGGTCATGAAAAAGTAACTTCTTTTGGTTTAAGTTACTATGTTTACTAAGTTTAATCATAAGAAATTTCATTTCTTGAATTCCAATTTTCTCCCATGATTTAGACTCAGATATTGCTCTAAACGTTGAAGCAATGTTATTATCTTGGCTTCTTATCTTAACTGTTGGTGTTTAAGGCTCTGCTCATAGCTAAAGGGCCTCCACTAACCAAACTTGAGTCAAGTTAGATTACACTGAGAAGAGACTGAAAATTATATAACACTTGATAGTAAGGATCCAAGGTCAGTAGTTTGGGGTCTTTAATCACTTTCTTTTTTTTTTTTTTTTTTTTTTTTTTTTTTTTTTTAATATTTTTTTTTTATTATTCGATATAATTTATTTACATTTCAAATGATTTCCCCTTTTCTAGCCCCCCCACTCCCCGAAAGTCCCGCAAGCCCCCTTCTCTTCCCCTGTCCTCCCACCCACCCCTTCCCACTTCCCCGTTCTGGTTTTGCTGAATACTGTTTCACTGAGTCTTTCCAGAACCAGGGGCCACTCCTCCTTTCTTCTTGTACCTCATTTGATGTGTGGATTATGTTTTGGGTATTCCAGTTTTCTAGGTTAATATCCACTTATTAGTGAGTGCATACCATGATTCACCTTTTGAGTCTGGGTTACCTCACTTAGTATGATATTCTCTAGCTCCATCCATTTGCCTAAGAATTTCATGAATTCATTGTTTCTAATGGCTGAATAGTACTCCATTGTGTAGATATACCACATTTTTTGCATCCACTCTTCTGTTGAGGGATACCTGGGTTCTTTCCAGCATCTGGCAATTACAAATAGGGCTGCTATGAACATAGTAGAACATGTATCCTTATTACATCGTGGGGAGTCTTCTGGGTATATGCCCAGGAGTGGTATAGCAGGATCTTCTGGAAGTAAGGTGCCCAGTTTTCGGAGGAACCGCCAGACTGATTTCCAGAGTGGTTGTACCAATTTGCAACCCCACCAGCAGTGGAGGAGTGTTCCTCTTTCTCCACACCCTCTCCAACACCTGCTGTCTCCTGAATTTTTAATCTTAGCCATTCTGACTGGTGTAAGATGAAATCTTAGGGTTGTTTTGATTTGCATTTCCCTAATGACTAATGAAGTTGAGCATTTTTTAAGATGCTTCTCCGCCATCCGAAGTTCTTCAGGTGAGAATTCTTTGTTTAACTCTGTACCCCATTTTTTAATAGGGTTGTTTGGTTTTCTGGAGTCTAACTTCTTGAGTTCTTTATATATATTGGATATTAGCCCTCTATCTGATGTAGGATTGGTGAAGATCTTTTCCCAATTTGTTGGTTGCCGATTTGTCCTCTTGATGGTGTCCTTTGCCTTACAGAAACTTTGTAATTTTATGAGGTCCCATTTGTCAATTCTTGCTCTTAGAGCATACGCTATTGGTGTTCTGTTCAGAAACTTTCTCCCTGTACCGATGTCCTCAAGGGTCTTCCCCAGTTTTTTTTCTATTAGCTTCAGAGTGTCTGGCTTTATGTGGAGGTCCTTGATCCATTTGGATTTGAGCTTAGTACAAGGAGACAAGGATGGATCAATTCGCATTCTTCTGCATGCTGACCTCCAGTTGAACCAGCACCATTTGTTGAAAAGGCTATCTTTTTTCCATTGGATGTTTTCAGCCTCTTTGTCGAGGATCAAGTGGCCATAGGTGTGTGGGTTCATTTCTGGATCTTCAATCCTGTTCCATTGATCCTCCTGTCTGTCACTGTACCAATACCATGCAGTTTTTAACACTATTGCTCTGTAGTATTGCTTGAGGTCAGGGATACTGATTCCCCCAGATTTCCTTTTGTTGCTGAGAATAGTTTTAGCTATCCTGGGTTTTTTGTTGTTCCAGATGAATTTGATAATTGCTCTTTCTAGCTCTGTGAAGAATTGAGTTGGGATTTTGATGGGTATTGCATTGAATCTGTATAGTGCTTTAGGCAAAATGGCCATTTTAACTATATTGATTCTGCCGATCCATGAGCATGGGAGGTTTTCCCATTTTTTGAGGTCTTCTTCCATTTCCTTCTTCAGAGTCTTGAAGTTCTTGTCATACAGATCTTTCACATGTTTGGTAAGAGTCACCCCAAGATACTTTATACTGTTTGTGGCTATTGTGAAGGGGGTCATTTCCCTAATTTCTTTCTCAGCCTGCTTATCCTTTGAGTATAGGAAGGCCACTGATTTGCTTGAGTTGACTTTATAACCTGCCACTTTGCTGAAGTTGTTTATCAGCTGTAGGAGCTCTCTAGTGGAGTTCTTTGGGTCACTTAGGTAGACGATCATGTCGTCTGCAAATAATGATAGTTTGACTTCTTCCTTTCCAATTTGTATCCCTTTGACCTCCTTATGTTGTCGAATTGCCCGAGCTAGTACCTCAAGTACAATATTGAAAAGATAAGGAGAAAGGGGGCAGCCTTGTCTGGTCCCTGATTTCAGTGGGATTGCTTCAAGTTTCTCTCCATTTAGTTTGATGCTGGCTACCGGTTTGCTGTATATTGCTTTTACTATGTTTAGGTATGGGCCTTGAATTCCTGTTCTCTCCAAGACTTTAAGCATGAAGGGATGCTGAATTTTGTCAAATGCTTTTTCAGCATCCAGTGAAATGACCATGTGGTTTTGTTCTTTGAGTTTGTTTATGTAGTGGATTGTATTGATGGATTTCCGTATATTGAACCAACCCTGCATTCCTGGGATAAAGCCTACTTGATCATGGTGGATGATCGTTTTGATGTGTTCTTGGATTCGGTTGGCAAGAATTTTATTGAGTATTTTTGCATCGATGTTCATAAGGGAAATTGGTCTGAAGTTCTCTTTCTTTGTTGGATCTTTGTGTGGCTTTGGTATCAGCGTAATTGTGGCTTCGTAGAAGGAATTGGGTAGTGTTCCTTCTGTTTCTATTTTGTGGAATAGTTTGAAGAGTATTGGTGTTAACTCTTCTTTGAAGGTCTGGTAGAATTCTGCACTGAAGCCATCTGGTCCTGTGCTTTTTTTGGTTGGAAGACTTTCTATGACTCCTTCTATTTCTTTAGGCATTATGGGACTGTTTAGATGGTCTAGTTGGTCCTGATTTAATTTTGGTATTTGGTATCTGTCAAGGAAATTGTCCATTTCCTCCAGATTCTCCAGTTGTGTTGAGTATAGGCTCTTGTAGTAGGATCTGATGATTTTTTGGATTTCCTCAGTTTCCGTTGTTATATCTCCCTTTTCATTTCTAAGTTTGTTAATTTGGATACTTTCTCTGTGCCCTTTGGTCATTCTGGCTAAGGGTTTATCTATCTTGTTGATTTTCTCAAAGAACCAGCTCCTGGTATTGTTGATTTTTTGTATGGTTCTCTTTGTTTCTACTTGATTGATTTCGGCCCTGAGTTTGATGATTTCCTGCCTTCTACTCCTCCTGGGCGAAATAGCTTCTTTTTGTTCCAGGGCTTTCAGGTGTGTCATTAAGCTGGTAATGTATGCTCTCTCCATTTTCTTTTTGGAGGCACTCAGGGCTATGAGTTTTCCTCTTAGCACTGCTTTCATTGTGTCCCATAGATTTGGGTATGTTGTGTTTTCATTTTCATTGTGTTCTAAAAAGTCTTTAATTTCTTTCTTTATTTCTTCCTTGACCAAGGTATCATTGAGTAGAGTATTGTTCAGTTTCCACGTGTATGTGGGCTTTCTGTTGTTTCTGTTGCTATTGAAGACCACTTTTACTCCATAGTGATCAGATAGGAGGCATGGGATTAGTTCGATCTTCTTATATTTGTTGAGGTCTGTCTTGTGACCAATTATATGGTCGATTTTGGAGAAGGTACCATGAGGTGCTGAGAAAAAGGTATATTCTTTTGTTTTAGGATAGAATGTTCTATATATATCTGTTAAATCTAATTGGTCCAAAGCTTCAATTAGTTTCATTGTGTCCCTGTTTAGTTTCTGTTTTCCTGATCGGTCCATTGAGGAAAGTGCAGTGTTGAAGTCACCCACAATTATTGTGTTAGGTGCAATGTGTGCTTTTAGTTTTAATAAAGTTTCTTTTACAAAAGAGGGTGCCCTTACATTTGGGGCATAGATGTTCAGGATTGTCAGTTCTTCTTTTTGTATTTTTCCTTTGACCAGCAAGAAGTGTCCCTCAGGGTCTCTTTTGATGACTTTGGGTTGAAAGTCAATTTTATCTGATATTAAAATGGCTACTCCAGCTTGTTTCCTGAGACCATTTGCTTGTAAAATTGTCTTCCAGCCTTTTACTCTAAGGTAGTGTTTGTCTTTGACCCTGAGGTGTGTTTCCTGTAAGCAGCAAAATGTAGGGTCCTGTTTACGTATCCATTCAGTTAGTCTGTGTCTTTTTATTGGGGCATTAAGTCCATTGATGTTAAGAGATATTAAGGAATAGTGATTGTTACTTCCTATCATTTTTGACGTTATTTTTTAAATTTGAATGCTTAACTTCTTTTGGGTTTGATGAAAGGTTACTATCTTGCTTTTTCCAGGGTGAAGTTTCCCTCCTTGTATTGGTGTTGTCCTCCTATTATCCTTTTTAGGGCCGGGTTTGTGGATAGATATTGGGTAAACTTGGTTTTGTCATGAAATATCTTAGTTTCTCCATCTATGGTGATTGAGAGTTTTGCTGGATAAAGTAGTTTTGGTTGGCATTTGTGTTCTCTTAGAGTCTGCATGAGATCTGCCCAGGACCTTCTAGCCTTCATAGTCTCAGGTGAAAAGTCTGCTGTGATTCTGATAGGTCTTCCTTTATATGTTACTTGGCCTTTTTCTCTTACTGCCTTTAGTATTCTTTCTTTGTTTAGAACATTTGGTGTTTTGATTATTATGTGACGGGAAGTATTTCTGTTCTGGTCCAGTCTGTTTGGAGTTCTGTAGGCTTCTTGTATATTCATGGGCATCTCTCTCTTTAGGTTAGGGAAGTTTTCTTCCATAATTTTATTGAAGATATTTGCTGGCCCTTTAAGTTGTAAATCTTCACTCTCCTCTATGCCTATAATCCTTAGGTTTGGTCTTCTCATTGTGTCCTGGATTTCCTGGATATTTTGGGTTACAAGCTTTTTGCATTTTGCATTTTCTTTAACTGTTGAGTCCATGGTTTCTATGGAATCTTCAGCATCTGAGATTCTTTCTTCTATCTCTTGTATTCTGTTGTTGATATTTGTATCTCTGTCCCCTGATTTCTTCCCAAGGCTTTCTATCTCCAAAGTTGTCTCCCTTTGAGTTTTCTTAGTTGTTTCTACTTCTGATTTTAGATCCTGGATGGTTTTGCTTAGCTCCTTCACTTGCATGTTTGTGTTTTCCTGTAATTCTTTAAGAGATTTTTGTGTTTTCTCATTCATGAGCTTAGCCTGTTGACCAAAGTTCTCCTGTATTTCTTTAAGAGATTTTTGTGTTTCGTCTTTCATGACCTCAGCCTGTTGAGCAAAGTTCTCCTGTATTTCTTTAAGTGTTTTTTGCATTTCCTCCTTGTTGGCTTTTGTATTCTCCTGGATTTCTTTCAATGATTTTTGTGTTTCCCTTGCAAGGGCTTCTACCTTTTGATCCATTGTCTCCTGAATTTCTTTACGTATGACCTTCATGTGTTCCTGTACCAGCATCATGACCAGTGATTTTAAATCCAAATCTTGTTTTACTGGTGTGATGGGGTATCCAGGACATGTTGGTAGAGGAGAATTGGGTTCAGATGTTGCCATATTGCCTTGATTTCTGTTAGTGACGTTCCTGCGTTTGCCTTTTGCCATCTAGATCTCACTGGTGTTAGTTTATCTTGTCAGTGCTGGACTCACCAGTGCAAGCTGCCCCTTCCCAGTTGGCCTCTGGTGCACAGCTTACCTCCTGCACTGCTTGTAGACAGTGTGCTGCTGCCCAGGCTGTTCAGATCCCAAAGCAGGCACCCGAAGGCTCCCGCTGGGGCCCGCTGGATTCACTGGAGCACACTGACTTCTCCCAGCTGGCCGCCCGGAAGCCCAGCTAGCCACTTGCAGGACTTGGAGATGTAATGCTGCCGCCCAGACTGATCTGGATCCGGAAGAGGAGAGAGTAGAGCTAAGGCCTTCTGCCTGAGGCCTTGCCCCAGATTGTGTCTGTGGAGCAGATGGAGCCCGTGTGCACTCCCAGGGAGTGCCGACGGTGTATGCTACTGTGACCTCCCCTGAGTTCCGCTCACTCCGCTGGGCAGCCGATCTGCCAACCGGGCTATCGCACACAAGGTTAGCCTGGCCGCCCAGTCCCTGAGTCCAGGCAAAAGCCTGGGAGGCCAAGGTCCGAGCAAAGTTCCCCTATGGCTTTGACTGTTAATTGGGTTTGCCAGGTGACTAGGATGGCGGGCGTGTGCGCCCGCGCTCCCTGAAAGCGCCGGGAGAGTCTGCTTTGCTAACAATCACCTGGGCGGGTTGACTCACAGATGGCCCACCAAGCCGCCCTGTTCTTGGGGTCAGTCCTGTGCCTTTTGGGGCCTGGACCCCCGCTTTGTTAGCCTTAGGCTATGCCTGTTACAGGTCTGCCCGCCTGAGCTCTCTGTCGTCCTGCAGGCAAAATGGCGGCGGCGCGCTCGCAGGCCTGGGTAAAAAACCTCCTGGTTGGGTTGGCACCCTGATGGCCCCCCGACCCGCCCAGGGCCTGGGTGCAGGCCAACGCCCGTCGGGCTCAGACCACCGCGGGCTCAGACCACCGCGGTGTTGGCCTCGGATTATGTTTGTGTACCTCAGTCTGTCCGATTCCTGGAGTACGGAACCAAGATGGATCCTCCTCTCCTGACTGGTGGGAGGCCGAGTTCTGAAGTGGCCTCCGTGCAGGAAAGGCGCCGCACAACTGCAGCTGCTTGCTGTCCGGCTGGTCAGCGAAGGTCAGTGGTCGTGGGCGCAGGGCCTAACTGGTCCCTGTGACGCCTTGGTTCCACTGCTGATGGCCCTTCAGCTGGAGCAGCCACTGCTGCCGCTGCTGCCGCCGCCGCCACCGCCGCCGCCCCCTTTAATCACTTTCCTAAAGAAAGACAGAAAAACGAAGTCAGAATTTCCAGTATACATGAAAACTACTAATTAGAGAAATGGACTGAGAAGATTGCTTCATTAACTGGCAAATTGATTTAAGCTCACCAGCAACTTGGAAACACTAGATCTGAAAATCGTGCCCTTGGGTAGCTTAATATTCTTGCAGTATATGGCAGCTGCTTCAGTGACAATGCATGTCTTTCTAAAATTCAATTCCTATAGGATAACATAGAGGTAAAAATGATAGTTATCTCTTACAATCTAGAAGTGAATAAAATGACCAAGCATTATTTGCAAATGATTTCTAATGAGTAGCTGCAGGCTTAAGATGGAAAATGAAAGAAATGAAATCTTAAAGTCTTTGGAGCTGATATACTATAAGATCTGAATCTTCTTAGATCAGACTGAAAGGAAAACCAGCTTTCTGACAAGAGAATCCTATTGGCTGTGATCATGTTCCCATATGCTAGCTGTCATTGTTAGAACATAAAAGGCAAGAATTATTCTTTGTCTGAACAACAGTGATAACAACATGCAATTTGAAAGGCCTAAGTTTATACGTAGAAATAAATCTGTTAGAAGCAATCAAGCTCCTCTTTGAGTGGCAGGTAGCTAAGGCTTGCACAGGAATGGATGCTCCTGATGGAAGGCTCAGGGAGAGTCATTGGTTAATCTGGAAGCCACCCAGTTCTGTTCTAGAAGAAGGTGCAACATTGAGAAGCAGAATTTTTTTTATTTATTCTGTTTTGTTGTAATTTTATAAATCCTTAGTCTTATTTAGTGTTTATCATGTATTGTTTTGATGGTTGTTCCTGGGTCAGAAATATTCCATAGCTGTCCTCATGGCTCTGATTATCTGCCTTGATGGTTCAAGTTTCCTGTTTTCTGTTTATAAGCTCCTGTCATTATTGTGGTGCTTGGGAAAAAGATGAAAGGGGTGGCATATAGATGGAATACAGCCCCCTTCTTTAAAAGTTAATGTCCAGGTGTATCTGGAGAAACAAAAAGCCAAGTATCTAAGTATTAGAAATAAGCTTCTTAATGGTAAACATAAGATGTAATTCTGATTTTACTTGTCATCTAAGAATAAAAAAAATACCAACTTAGAAAACTAAACAAGGAAAGCAATGCATGCTTCCTCTTGGTGAGCCCCATCACTGTCCTCTCTTGCCTACCTGGTGCTCCTCAGCCCAGCAGGTTTATCCAGCTATGTAGATGCTATTCCCTATGACTTATTAGAGGATTTCAGGAGTTTTCTATCAATTACACATTTATTATCTGAGTGTTTGTGATAAGAAAGCAGGAAGTGACTCAGCTGGGAAGCTTCAGCATGGCTTCATGCTGAGACTGCAGTGAGGCTGTGACCTAGGTCAGTCCCACAGTGGAAGCATCTGATTTCAAGTTCATTCACATGAGTCTTAGCTGCTGATAGATTGCACAATCAGAAGAAGCTGTAGCCAGATCAGTCAGGGTGAGTGGAAGGCCAGGTTACTGAGCTGGGAATAGCCTCCATCACTGCCACTGTGGCCTCTTTGTTTGTGGACCCATTGGAGAGTGAAGCGAGGGACATGGGCTGACTGCTTCTGGCCCACCCGTGAATAGAAATCCTTTCTTAAGGCTATTGCCCAAGTGCATCACTCTGTACCCATCTGAAAATGTCATCATATGCCTTTCTCAGTCACTAATTTTCTAGTTGTGTTCTTTCCATGTTCCTGACCGTCCGGTTCTATCAAATCATAAGGCACAGTTCATGATCTCTCTCTCTCTCTCTCTCTCTCTCTCTCTCTCTCTTCTCTTCTCTTCTCTTCTCTCTCTCTCTCTCTCTCTCTCTCTCTCTCTCTCTCTCTCTCTCTCTCTCTCTCTGTCATCTATGTATCCATCTTTTTCATCGAATGACCAAATTCTGTCCACTGGAATGACTTGCCTTCCTTTGAGAGGACTCTTCTGGAGTAGAGTTGTATACTACAGCCCTTTAGTTTGTCTAGGGCCTGCATATTGTATATAAAATACTGTAACCCAAAATTTTTCTTTCTCAAACTGGTCCTAGGGGATTCCCTAAGAGGCCATTGATTTTGGGGGACAGGTAGCATAGCAGTTAGGGCTGTGAGATTGAGAATATTTCTTTGTATAACTCACTGGTGTCTTAAGGACCAGATAAACCTGATCTCATTCCCATTTGATGACTGAATGTTTTCTTCATAGGTAGCTCTATAGCTCAGGGAGTTAGATAAGTACCTATTCAGGTTGCACAGTTCAGTTTGTATGATGTCTTGGTATCCCATGAACAAGCATTCAGAGTTTACTGAGGTTCCACAAAAACAGAGAACTGTCTCCAAAAAATGAATGTTAGACTCAAGATGTTGTACAAATTGTAGACTGGTTGCCCAATATGCACAAGACCCTGTGTTCTATCCCCAGGACTCCAGTGGCTGGGTGTGGTCACACCCCTATTCCCAACACTTTAAAGATTTAAGGACATCTTCTATTACATACTATTGCATAGTGAGTTCCAAATTCCTTGGCTACATAGGTAGTTAGAGACTAACCTGGCCTAGAAACCCTTCTCAAAATAAACAACAAACTCACACTAAGTAAATATAGCTGTTTTCAAGGGCAGTACAACTTTGCTCCATTATTCTAAGGGTCTTTATTTAAATTTGCTTGGAAGAACCTGTCAAAGACTAAAGTCAGCTGTCACCATCGCTTTCAGAACACTTATTTGTGCTATGTTCTGAAGTCCAAGTAGCACAAAGCCTTATGTAGCTGTATGGGCTTGTTTCAGAGTATTCCCACAGTGTTGTCTCATTTTTATTTATCTTTATGTTGTGATGAGAACTGAACACAGGGTCTTGTGTATGCAGGCAAACACTATACCACAGAGCTGCAGCACTAATTTAAGAACCTTCTTCTGAGTATAACTGAGGCAGTGGTAAGTAGGCTGATGTATACATTACTCATGATCTAGAGAGGACAGCTGGGGATTCCATCTTGTTATTACCTAGTGGAAGACTTTCTCCTGCACAGGGATGCTCAAACATTTCAAAGAGAACTGGATCTTTGGACTCCTAGAGACTTTCTATAGGGTTGAATTTGGCATCTCACCAGTAAGCCCAGAGAGGGAACTCCCTATTGGTTAGCAGTATATAGTTTTTTAGCATTTTGTGGAGGAAGAAAGCTACTAAGGTCTCTATGAAACCAGTTAATGACATAGGGCTGGAGACTTGATAGATGCATGAAGCAAGACAGTGCAGATACATGTCCAGCATTTTTTTGAGAGCAAACTGATTATGAGGGTTTGTGCAAATAGATAAGGAGAAGGGAAAATAACTTCTCAGATCAATAGATACCTACTGAGTACCAGGGCTCTACTGTCCAAGTAGCATAAAGCTTTATATAGCAACATAGTCTTGTTTCAGAGTATTCACTTCTTGCTATTCAAGATTCTTATTTATTTTTATGTGGTACTGGGTATGGAACCAGGGTCTTGTGTGTGCTAGACCTCTGGCCAGTACCAGGGTATGTGGGGAGAGGCTGGTTCCAGGAATAAAAACACCTTGAAAGGAATGGTTATAGTTGGGATTACTACTTATGGTCATTGGCATTCAAGATCTGTCTCAGAGGCTTAAGCCAGGCCCAGTGTGTCACTCCCTCTTCCTGCTGTCTTCTGATCTGGATGTAGATCTCTGAGCTCCTCCTCCAGTGCCATGTCTGCCTACATGCCAATATGCTTCTCTCCATGATGACAATGGACTAAACCTCTGAACTGTAATCCAATGTTTTCCTTTGTAAGGATTGCTGAGGTCATAGTGTCTCTTCACAGCAATAGAAACGCTAACTAAGATGTTCCTCATCTTTGTAGTCTTACGAGTGTGTATGGGCATTTCTTCTCCTTGCTGGGACATGATGTCTCCTGGAAGTATTTTGTTTTGACTCTACATTCCTGAGGGTTGGGTCTGTCATGGTAGAGATGCAAATACAGCAGCAGTTCCATGGATGGGACAAGGTTTATTCTCAAGATTCTAACATTGTATCTGAACTAGGAGACACAGGTTAGACCAGAACCATGGCTGGATATAACCTTTAAAGGCTCATTCCTAGCATCCTACTTTTGCTGCCAGGCATTACTTTCTAAAGATTTCACTGCCCTCTAAAACTCTACCACCAGCTGAGGATATGAGCCATTTACTCTGGCTTATGGTACTAGACACTGGTTTTCTCTATTAACGACCAAAGTGGCTTCTTTGAATTTGAAATAAACAATGTTGTTTTTTTAAAGCTTTCCCTTACACTCATTCTACATAGGCACCAGGCATCTGTTCCCAAGTTCCTAAGGACTAGGCTTCAAGCAGAATGACCCACACAGCAAAGCCTTCTGTTCTGCAATCTTGGCCATGCAATAATTAATAAGATTCCAGCTAGAACAATTATTATATACATGGAAAATTTTCTTGCTGACAAATTATTTATTTTATTTTTGGATGCTGTATCAGAATAAAACATAAATCACTCAAGGCGGTAGGCAACATATTTCATATGTGTAAGTCCAACATATATTATGAATAAGTCAATAAATTGACTGGCTGTAGCAATAGAAGCTACTGTACACTAAAAAGTTCTAGTCTAAACTAATTACTGAAATAGCAAAACAATTCTCTTGTTATATATAATTCATAAATATGAAGGAAGACATGGTGATGTCCTTTGTTCTCAAAGAAGTATCTTGCTTCATGGTGAGTATCACAGGTCTTGGTGGAAAAACATTTGAATGACCAGTGTTTTTTCCTTCTTCAGTTAATAAGTTTAGTCATTTATAGTCTTTTGATATGTAGGCTGTTTCCATGGTAACTAGTTGGAAGTTTTGGTGACAGCTAAGTGAGAGTGTGTGCTATGGCCACCTTGACTTGTGGGAACTGCCTGTTTGTTGTTGTTGTTTTTGCTTAAAAGTCACAGAGCATCTCATTAAAGTGGCTCCATCCTCCAACTGTGCCCTGAGGAAGATTTAGATCCTTGTGGTCTGTAGTTGGATTCTCTGTTGTTTTCTGATATAGTACTTTCTCTCCCTCCAGTCTGTGTTCTCTACTTTGCTGCATAGCATCTCATTTTCCTGATTCTGTTAGAAAGCCAATCTTCCTAGGCCAAAGGGCTTATGACTGCTTGAGCCTGATAAAATGTGTGTCTATACATTTTATCAGCCTTGTGATTTTCATCTCCTTCCAAACCCAGGAGTATGGCTGATTTGCCATTGTGGGTCACTGGATAAAAGTTCTCTTCATGTTTGTGACCCACTTCTGAGTAACAGGCTCATGAAGAAAAAGGATGGGTGGGGTGGGGTTTAAAGCACTCTGGTGTCTCATTATACAAGGCTGTCAAATCCCAAGGTGAGATGTCAGGCTACCTTGAAAACTACATTTACTAGACTGCTCATTTGTAACAGACATGTATGGGGACTCAGGAGAGTGGCCTGAAACAATTAGGCAGTGATGTTTTTGCCTGGGTCTACTTTATTATTTATGTTTTTCTTGACACTGTCAGAATGGATTTGTGTGCACATTCATTTCAATACCACCAGGAGTTGGTAGAAATCCATTTTTCAATTCATCTTTGTGGTGACGTCATGAGGGATGATCCTTTCCTGGTTCCTTGAGAGACCTACCTATGGGAGGCTGAAAGTCAGGGAAGCTGAGTTGTGAAGGCTTGAGGTGAGAAGCATTGTGTAGTATTATTGTATCTTCATTTACCTTCTCTGTTCTCAAATATTCTTCTTGTTTCATTCCAGAAAAAAAAAAAGCCTTTTGTTTTTTGATTTGTAATTTCTCGTCAGATCTTAAATTGTTCTCAGATAAACTACAATCCTGGGTTCCTTGTTTCAGCTAGCTCTTCATCACAGATCTGAGATTTCCTTTTTCTCAGTGGGCAACTGCTCAGCCAGAGCCTGCTGTTCCTAGACCAGAGAATTCCATCCAGACTAACTAGCAGGTAGCTTTAGGTGGCTGCTCTTACCAGCAGAACCTGTCTGGACGTAAGTTGCTCTTTAATACTCTAGAGGCAGTGGGGCCTGGGAGAATGGAGCTGGTAAATGAAGCAGACTGAAGTCTCATGCAATTGCCAACTTTATTGAGAGCATCAGACAATCTATACTCTGTGGGTTAAGAAGAGTCATATGTGTAAAGTGTAAAATCACATGGATGAGTTGCATGTGGCAAAAAGCCATGTTTTTTCTAGAGAGGCACATAAACATTTATGTGAATGACAGCAGCAAGGAATAAATATCTGGAGTAATAATCAAGGAGTAATCTGAAAAATGCTGACCCCTATGTGCAGAACTGAGAGGAGCATGAAAGCACATTCCAAGAACAATTCTGTGTTTTGAAGAACCTAAGGTCACAAACCTCTTGTTTTCTTGGCGTTTTATCAAAAACAGTCAGAATTCTCCTCACAGGACTCCATTCTTGGACTGTGCTCTGACAACAACATGTTTAATGAGGCAGATTTTTCAGAAGTAGTTGTTGGTTTTCTGCTCAGAGTTTTCTGGAGAGCTGGTTATAGTCAAAGGCTGCCGAAGTGCAAAGGGATAAAGTGCCATGAACTGAAGGTGCTCAGGTCCTCAACCACTGTGTGAAGACAGCTAATGAGTTCCCCTGTACACTCAGACAGCATTGCCAGTGGAAAATAATGCCTCCCGTTTTCTGTGTTCTTTCTTACCCCACTAGGATGAATTAGATGGATAAGAGTAACAGTGGTGAGTTCAAGCAGAGAGAGGATGTGGATATCACTCCAGGTTTGCTCTGAGATATCTGTGAAAATGTCAGACAAAAATCCAGATATTCAGCCATGTGTTTTAATGGAGGAAGCATAAAGCCAACAGTCTAATCCTCGTGTGTGACTCCAGGAGACCTGTGAGGCTGCATACAGAAGAGGATGGAAAACAGAAACTATGTATAAGAGTGAATCTTGGGGTCCTGGGCATATACCCAGAGGATTCCCCACCATGTAATAAGGATACATGCTCTACTATGTTCATAGCAGCCCTATTTATAATTGCCAGTTGCTGGAAAGAACCCAGGTATCCCTCAACAGAAGAGTGGATGCAAAAAATGTGGCATATCTACACAATGGAGTACTATTCAGCCATTAGAAACAATGAATTCATGAAATTCTTAGGCAAATGGATGGAGCTAGAGAACATCATACTAAGTGAGGTAACCCAGACTCAAAAGGTGAATCATGGTATGCTCTCACTAATAAGTGGATATTAACCTAGAAAACTGGAATACCCAAAACATAATCCACACATCAAATGAGGTACAAGAAGAAAGGAGGAGTGGCCCCTGGTTCTGGAAAGACTCAGTG
This sequence comes from Apodemus sylvaticus, assembly GCF_947179515.1. Lineage (NCBI taxonomy): Eukaryota > Metazoa > Chordata > Mammalia > Rodentia > Muridae > Apodemus > Apodemus sylvaticus. Next base: position 53,703,665 of record NC_067479.1, on the reverse strand, counting down.
AAGCAGTATTTGGCAAAACCAGAACGGGGAAGTAGGAAGGGGTGGGTGGGAGGACAGGGGAAGAGAAGGGGGCTTACGGGACTTTCGGGGAGTGGGGAACCAGAAAAGGGGAAATCATTTGAAATGTAAATAAATTATATCGAATAAAAAAAATTAAAAAAAAAAAGAGTGAATCTTAAGGTTCCTCAGTGTTTAGAGCTAGAGCAGCGGTTCTTACCTTGTGGGCTGTGACCTCTCTGTGGGTTGAATGATGCTACTGCAGGGGTTGCCTAAGACAATTTGCACATCAAATATTTACATTATGATTATTCATAACAGTCACAAAATTACAGTTATGAAGTAGTAACAAAAATCATTTGTGGTTGGGTGTTGACACAATATGAGGAACTGTATGTATTAAGGTGTCATCTCATTAGGAAGGTTGAGAACCACTGGTCTTGAGGATGTTTGGAGGGGAATTTGAGAAAAAGTAGGAGGAAAATCAGGAGTAGCTCAAGAGGAAAAAGAGTGGCCACTATTTTGGATGCTGCTGGGCTATAGGACAGGTATGAGAGTCACAGGTGACATTGTCAGGAGACGTTTCATGGCAGCTATTAAGTGAAGACAAATGCAAATGGGCTGAGAAGGAAGCCAGAGGTGAGGAAGGACAGATTACTTTATCTAAAAGATCTTTTAAAGAAACTTCATAATAGAAGTATAGAGCTAAGGTAGAGAGGGGTGGAATTTGGGGGTGTGGCCTAAAAGATGTTTTTCTGACTCTCAGTGTTAGGGATGAAAGCAAGATCCTTGTACTTCCTCGAACTAAGAGGGAAATTTAATAAAAATGAAAAGTGCTTGAGTCTTTGATATGCTATCAAAACAAATACATGCGAAGGATGGGGGAGTGTGAGTGATAGAGATAGAGAGACAGAAGGGCTGTAAGGAAGGAGGAACATATCTGTAATTGCAGTAGAAATGGACAGAGTCAAGGAATGCCTTCTTTTCTGACCTCTGATATTGCTTTTGGAACTCTGTCTTACAAACTGTGAGAAACTATATTTCTGGTTATTTTAAATTAAAAAAGTGAATATATTTTATTCAAATCATGCTTCCTTTTCCCAGAACTCTTTCCATATCTTCCCTACCTCTTCACCAATCCAGTTCCCAAGAAATATAAACACACACATGCATACCATAAACACACAGAAAATGGAAAACAAAAATATGCAAACAAAAGACCATAAGACAAAAAATGCACAAACAAAATGTATATAAAAAAACTCACTGAGATAATTTTGCGTTGGCCATCTACTGTTGTACACAGATCTGACTGTGGTTAATATACCCAGTGAGAGTCCATTGGAGAAAACTGCCACTAAGTTTGTGGGTAATTTTTCTGTACAGCCACAGGTAACTAATAAAAAGGTACTCTTGCATTTTATTCAGTTGTTCTTGGTAGAACTCTATGGAACTCTATTTCCCCTAGAACAACCATTCATCAGTATTTACTAGTACACTGATCAACAATTGAATTAATTTTTTTTATACTTGTGATATTGTCCTAGCTTTCTATACTTAAATAAGCATATTCTCTTGGGAGAAAGTTTTTAAGAAAATATTTGGATAGTTGTCTGGTCTGTTGGAGGGGGAAAAAACCTCTCCTTTATTGTGCTTTACAGTATTGGATATGTGACAGGTTCTCAAAGACTTTAAATGAAGCAGAGGTCTAAATGTGCATTCAAATGGAGATCCATGGCCAACTGGCATGTCTAAGAAGAGGGTGAAGTCTATCTCTGTCCTGTTGGCAGGTGAAGTAAATGCATGAGCTGACTGTAGCATGAAGAGGCCTCTGCCTAGGACTTCAGACTCAACTTGTAGTACAGTTTCTAAGGTCAATGCTATGTTGATGAAGACTTTAAGAAGTACTTCTATGAAGCACTTGATGGTGATGAGCACTTTATTCTTTGAGTCAGAATTTGTTTTGATTTATGTTTGTTTATCTTTATAGTTGTCTCAAGAATATGTTCTCCTTTTTCTTTTGCTGTTTTTGAAATTAAAATATAATCACATATTTTCTCCCTTTCATTTTTTTCTCCAACCCTTCCCATAAACCCTCTGTCTTAGTTAATTTTCTATTGCTGATAAAATCCCATGATTTAAAGCAATTTGAGGAGAGGGTTTATTTCAGTTTACAGCTCTCAGGTCACACTCCATCATGGAGGGACATCAGGGCAGGACCTCAAGACAGGAACCTGGAGGCAGGGACTGAAACAGAAACCACAGAAGAGTGTTGCCTCTGGCTTGCTTCTCATGGGGTGCTCAGTTTGCTTTGTTATACAATGAAGGGTCACCTGCCCAGTGATGGTGCTGCCCATAGTGAGGTGGGCCTTCCCACATCAATAATTAATCATGACAATACTCTATAGTGCTCCACAGATTCTCCTACAGGCCAATCTTATAGAAGCATTTTTCTCAATTAAGATCCCCTCTTCCAGACAAGTCATGTAGGTTTGTGTCCTTTTAACAAAGGGCAGGCAGTATAGCTTGTTTTCTCACAGATTCATGTCCTCTTTTTCTTTAATTGCTAACACACACACACACACACACACACACACACACACTGGCACTCCTGAATATATAACTATAACCTATTCAGTCTGTACAGTGAGTGCTACTTGCATGTATGTTATTTTACCTCTTACCTCTTCAGTATTGGATAAGAAATTGTGCTTTAGCCTGTGGTAGACAATATTTCATTTTCTTAATTCCTGTGTTGAAGCATACATTCTCTTCCTCATCCAGACTTTTCTTATAGCCTGGCTTATTCAATAAATTAAAAAGTGAGTTGAGACTAGTGGTGTACGCTTGCTCCTTGGCAGGATGAGGCAGGAGGATCACAAGTTTAAGGATTTCCTGGAATACAGAACAAGTTCAGCCTTGGCTTGGGTATTTCAGAGAGACCCTATATCAAAACAAACAAAACAAAAACTTTTAAAAATGTATGCTCTGTCTCTCAGAACACTTGCTTCATATTGGTGGTGGTGGTAAATCTACTCAGTTGCGGGTGGGAAGGTGAAGACATTAGAGGCGTGAAGGGTGTCATTTCCCTAATTTCTTTTTTTTTTCTCGATATATTTTTATTTTATTCGATATATTTTTTATTTACATTTCCAATGATTTCCACTTTTCTGGTCCCCCACTCCCCGAAAGTCACATAAGCCCCCTTCCTTCCCCCTGTTCTCCCACCCGCCCCTTCCCACTTCCCTGTTCTGGTTTTGCCTTATACTGCTACACTGAGTCTTTCCAGAACCAGGGAAGGCTACTGATTTGCTTGAGTTAATTTTATATCCAGCCACTTTGCTGAAGTTGTTTATCAGCTGTAGGAGTTCTCTGGTGGAGTTTTTTGGGTGGCTTAAATACACTATCATATCATTTGCAATTAGTGATAATTTGACTTCTTCCTTTCCAATTTGTATTCATTTGACCTCCTTATGTTGACTAATTGCTCTAGCTAGAACTTCAAGTACTATATTGAATAAATATGGAGAGGGAAGCCTTGACTAGTTGAGGATTTTTGTGGGATTGCTTCAAGTTTCTCTCCATTTAGTTTGATGTTGGCTACCAGTTTGCTGTATATTGCTTTTACTATATTTAGGTATGGGCCTTGAATTCCTGTTGTTTCCAAGACCTTTAACATGAAAGGATGCTGAATTTTTTTCAAATGCTTTTTCAGCATCTAATGAAATGGCCATGTGGTTTTTTCTTTGAGTTTGTTTATATAGTGGATTACATTGATGGATTTCCTTATATTGAACCATCCTTGTATCCCTGTGATGAAGCCTACTTGATCATGTTGAATGATCATTCTGATGTGATCTTGGATTTAGTTGGCAAGAATTTTATTGAGTATTTTTGCATTGATATTCATAAGGAAAATTGGTCTAAGGTTCTCTCTCTCTCTCTCTCTCTCTTTTTTTTTTTTGTTGGATCTTTGTGTGGTTTTGGTACCAGTAAAATTGTGGCTTCATAGAACGAGTTGGGTAATGTTCCTTCTGTTTTGATTTTGTGGAATAGTTTGAAGACTATTGGTATTAAGTCTCCTTTGAAGGTCTGATAGAATTCTGCACTAAAACCATCTGGCCCTGTGCTTTTTGGGTTGGGAGACTATCAATGACCACTTCTATCTCTTTAGGGGTTATGGGACCATTTAAATGGTCTATCTGATCCTGATTAAATTTTGGTTGTTGGTATCTGTCTAGGAGATTGTCCATTTCATCCAGATTTTCCAGTTGTGTTGAATATAAGCTTTTGTAGTAGGATCTGATAATTTTTTAAATTTCCAAAGTTTCTGTTGTTATTTCTCCCTTTTAATTTCTGATTTTGTTAATTTGGATAGTGTCTCTGTGCCCTCTGGTTAGTCTGGCTAAAAGTTTTTCTGTCTTGTTGATTTTCTCAAAGAACCAGCTTCTGTTTTTTTTTTGATTCTTTTTATAGTTCTTTTTGTTTCAACTTGGTTGATTTTGGCCCGGAGTTTGATGATTTCCTGCCTTCTACTCCTCTTGGATGTATTAGCTTCTTTCTGTTCTAAAGTTTTCAGGTGTTCTGTTAAACTTCTAGTGTATGCTCTCTCCAGCTTCTTTTTGGAGGCACTCAGAGCTATGAGTTTTCCTCTTAGCACTGCTTTCATTGTGTCCCTTAAATTTGGGTATGTTGTATCTTCATTTTCATTAAATTCTAAAAAGATTTTGATTTCCTTCCTTATTTCTTCCTTGACCAAGGTATCATTGAGTAGAGCATTGTTCAGCTTCTACTTGTATGTGGGCTTTCTGTTGTTTTTGTTGCTATTGAAGAACACTCTTACTCCATAGTGATCTGATAGGCGGCATGGAATTAGTTTAATTTGTTATATCTGTTGAGGTCTGTTTTGTGGCCAATTATATGGTCAGTTTTGGAGAAGGTACCATGAGGTGCTGAGAAGAAGGTATATTCTTTTGATTTAGGATGAAATGTTCTATATATATCTATTAAATCCATTTAGTCCAAAACTTCTATTAGTTTCATTGTGTCTCTGTTTAGTTTCCATTTCCCTGATCTGTCCATTGAGGGGAGTGGGGTGTTGAAATCACCCACAATTATTGTGTGAGGTGTGATGTGTGCTTTAAGCTTTAGTAAAGTTTCCTTTGTGAATGAGGATGCCCTTGTATTTGGAGCATAGATGTTCAAAATTGAGAGTTCTTCCTGGTAGATTTTTCCTTTGATGAGTATAAAGAGTCCTTTTGTGTCTTTTTTGATGACTTTTGGTTGAAAGTCTATTTTACTGTATATTAGAATGGCTACTCCAGCTTGTTTCCTGGGACCATTTGCTTGGAGAACTGTTTTCCAGCCTTTTACTCTGAGGTAGTGTTTGTATTTGACACTGAGATGAATTTCCTGTATGTAGCAAAATGTTGGGTCTTGTTTATGAATCCAGTCTATTAGTCTATGTTTTTTTATTGGGGAATTGAGTCCATTGATGTTAAGAGATATTAACGAATAGTGATTGTTGCTTCCTGCTATTTTTGATGTAATTTTTATGTTTGTGTGGTTATCTTCTCTTGGACTTATTGAAAGATTAATATCTTGCTTTTTCTAGTGTGTAGTTTCTTTCCTTTTGTTGGTATTTTCCATTCATTATCCTTTGAAGAGCTGGATTTGTGGAAAGATATTGTATAAATTTGTTTTTGTCATGAAATACCTTGATTTATCCATCTATGGTAGTTGAGAGATTTGCTGGATATAGCAGTCTGGGTTGGCATTTGTGTTCCCTTAGGGTCTGCATGACCTCTGCCCAGGCTCTTCTGTCTTTCATAGTCTCTGGTGAGAATTCCAGTTTAATTCTGACAGGTCTACCTTTATATGTCACTTCACCTTTTTCCCTTACTACTTTTAATATTCTTTCTTTGTTTGGTAATTTGGTGTTTTAATTATTATGTGACAGGAGGAATTTATTTTCTGGTCAAATCTATTTGTAGTTCTATAGGCTTCTTGTATGTTCATGGGCATCTCTTTCTTTAGGTTAGGGATGTTTTCTTCTATAATTTTGTTGAAGACATTTACTGTCCCTTTAATTGGAAAGCTTCACTCTCTTCAATATTTATAATCCTTAGGTTTGGTCTTTTCATTTTGTCCTGGATTTTCTGGATGTTTTGGGTCAGGAACTTTTTTGCATTTTTCATTTTCTTTGAGTGTTGTATCAATGCTTTCTATGGTATCTTCTGCATCTGAGATTCTCTCTTCTATCTCTTTTATTCTGTTGTTGATGCTTGGATCTATAACTCCTGACTTCTTTCCTAGGTTTTCTATGTCCTGAGTTGTCTCCCTTTGTGATTTCATTATTGTTTTGGATCCTGGATGGCTTTGTTTAATTCCCTCACCCGTTTTGTTGTGTGTTCCCTTAGTTCTTCAAGGGAACTCCATGTTTACTTGTGTTCTCCTGTATTTCTTTAAGGGAGTTATTTATGTCCTTCTTGAAGCCCTCCATAAAGCCCTCCATCAGCATCATGACTTGTGATTTTAAATCCAAATCTTGCTTTCCTGGTGTGTTGGGGTATCCAGGACTTGCTGTTGTGGGAGAATTGGGTTCAGATGGTGGCATATTGCCTTGAATTCTGTTAGTAACATTCCTATGTCTGCCTTTTGCCATCTGGTTATCTCTGGTGTTAGTTGGTCTGGCTGTCACTGACTGGTAATTGCCCCTCCTGTGTGCCTGCGGGCCTATCTCAGCAATCCTAGGTGACCTGCTACCCCCTGGCACAAATTGATGTGGTCCTGCTGAGTTCCTGGGCACAGGTGGAGTCCTGGTGGGGTGAGCCCCAAGTGATCCTCTATTCTGGTGATCCCCGCCTACCAATCTGTTACATAGTCACAGGAGCAAAGATGGCGACCCAGACCCACTCTCTTGTAGTTGTATTTGGGTATGTACCTCTGTGGCCCTAATCAACTCTGGATTCAGGCTGTGCTGGCTGAGGGTGAAACCGGAAGGCTCCTGCTGGAGGCCTCAGGACTGGATCCCATGATCTGCAGGGCTGGTCTCACTTGTGCTGGCTTCTTTTTTAAATGCAGAGTCTCATTGTGTAGAGAGATGGTTTGAAACTGGCTATGCACACTAGGGTGCCTATCTGCCACCTGTCTCTGCATCCTAAGTGATGGTATTAAATGTACTGGCCCTTGCTTCTGCTTTCTACTTTCAATTTTTCGCCATTTTCACCTATTGGATGTTCATTTGTATATATTACCTTGCTTGATGCTATTCTTGCTTGCCAACTTGACTACATCTGGAGTTGACTAAAATCCAAATGACTGGCCACATCTGTGCGGGATTTTTTAAAAAATTAAGTCATTTAAGGTAGAAAACCCACTTTTCTTATCTGGATCTTTGTGGTGAGAAGATAAATCTTTAATCCATATTTTTTGAGGTAGGAAGATCTACCTTTAATCTTTACTGTACATTTTGCAGCAAGCCTATGTAAGAACATGGAAGAAGACAAGTTTCTTTTGCCCCTTGCTTTCACTCTATCAAGTTCACTTCTTCACTGGCATTAGAGTCTACTTCTTTGAGATTCCTGAGTATACTGATGGTCAGCTGAAACTTGTGGGTTGGACTGTGAGCTGGATTCTTGGATCTTTGTTCATAAGCAGCCATTGTTAAATTAGTTGGAGCATGGCTCTAAGCCAATCTAATTAATCCTATCTATCTATCTATCTATCTATCTATCTATCTATCTATCTATCTATCTATCATCTATCTATCCATTTATCTATCAATCATCTGTCTATATACTGACTCCTTTTTTTGTTTTGTTCCTTTAGAGAACCCTAATTAACATATCCTATAAATTCCCAACTTTATTGGGAGCTGTATCCTTCTTTTCTGTCTGTATATGGTGACTTCTGTGTATCACACTTAACATCTCTTCTGTGAAATATTTCCCTGACTTCTATAGGTAGATGCTCCCCTACCACTCTCTTGCAGAAGTATGGGCATCACTCTTCCCTGCCCTTATCACACTGTAGGACAGTTATTCTTACTAATCTCACTTTCCAATACAGTTTGAACACCTTCTCAGTAGAGACTCTGCCCCATTAATCTTTGGATCTGAAATGGTTTGTATATTTTTCACATTCTAGGAATTAAAATGCTTTTCTGAGTAGACATTTGAAATAGATAAATTGGCTCTTGATTATTGAAGTTGGGTGTTACTAATAATCTTTATAAACTCAGTGCCTAAACAGGAACTTTTGGTTATGTAGGCTCAGATATTCCCAATTCAATTACACATTGAACTGTACTAACAATGAAGAAATATTCATTCCACTGCCAAAATGCATTTCAGTGATAGGTGACACAATTTAAGAAACTGTATGAACTAGGAAGAGTTGAAATTGGGTAGAACTAATACAATCTGCTGATTAAATTGCTTGGAAAGGAACTTTAGATTTGGAAGAAATTAAGGAGCATTATGCGGTGTATTTCTGCTGATGAGAAAGTTAATTCTCATTGGGTGACAAAGATTAATGTGTGATGTAGTGTCAGAAATAATTATCTGAAATTGACGATGTCAAACGATCTTCATGGTGCTGCTTTGACTGAAATGAAGTTATTGTTTTAATCTCTTCTTCACATGGAACAGGAGTGGGAAGAATATTATGTCTTATTCTCAGGTTAATTTACCTAAACAAATATGTCACTTTCACTGAGGCTGTTTGTGAATCACCTCTAGGAAGTTTGAAAAGCCAGATTCATCATTTAAAGTTGCCAGGAGTGTATTTGTTTTATGAAATAAGTCTCTTTGAAGCCTCTGTGATTAGTTTCTTCCAGACAGCTGTGGGCATCTCTCTTGTGAGGAAAGCACAGAATGCCATTTTATTTTAGTAGATGAAAGGGCCACACCTTACAACCTAGAATCTAAGGGACTCCTGTGTAAATTGTACAGAGGCCTGAGGGAGATGAAGTACTGATGGCAATATGACTAAAGGTGGGCTAAAAAATCAACACTATAATTAGGAGCCTTCATCTCTGAGAAGCTTTGTCTTGTTCTTTTGTTTTTCCTTCAGCATTAAAACAAAATCCAGACCCAAAACTTGTGCTGACATGAGCAAGAGCTTCCTACGGAAAATGATAATGAAGAAGCTAGGTTTGGATGTCAAACTATCTTAGGTTGCAAGTGAATACTTTTTATAGCTCATTTAATAATTGAAGAAAGCAGAGGTAGATGGACATCCTCAACATTTAAAAATATTTTACATTTGTTTGTAGTAACGCATTTTTATTGGCTACACTAATGGGGATCACTGGTGTTTTCCTATGTACAATTCATAGGCAGTCCTCAAAATCAACCTTGCTGCCACTGAGTCTCTTCCAAAGCTGTCTTATTTACCACTTTAAATTCAGATCCCCTGAAAACTGTATTTAGGACACTATAATATACATGTTAAGAGACTCCTCCAGAATCATTTCAGATCTGCTTACTTTAGTAAACACACGTTAGAGAATTGATATGTAATTTTTGTGAACTTATCCCTCATTCTAAGAGGTATAAGGAGGACTGACAAATGGAGTCATTGACTTGCAGTCTCTCCCATGACCTATGAGCTTGTTTAGAAATGCAAACTAAAACCCTAGGTAGCTCATAGCACCAAAGAGTTCTAGAAGTGCTCTTGCAGGCTTTTTACTGCAAGAGCTTAGCTCAGCCATTCTGCCAGTTTGGGCTTCAGCTTCCCTATCTGTGAGTTGGATCGAGCAGTGCCAGTCCTAGGACTCTTGTTCCCAGCTTTGGAAAGACCCAGAGTGAAGGAGACCCTGGAAAGAGACTCCACAAGACATCTGGTACAACGCTGCATTAAATACTACCATTTTTGTATCAGAGAAAACACAGTGCACACATAAAGGTAAATCAGTTCCTTGATAAAGAACTATGTCTGGAAACTCCCTGCGACTCCATCCTATTGTGATGATGTGGATCATCTGCTATCAGCAAGAAATGCCATCTTGCCATCATCTGCCAAGGAGATGAATGAAGTCAATGAAAAGAAAGAGGAGAGGAAAATCCTGTGATCCCAGGTTCCCAGGAAGTTCATGTGCAGTGACAAAGGAGGGGTGAATATGGGGAGAGACAAAGATGGAGGAGACAGAGAACAGAACTCAGCTGAGCAGTGATTACCTAGAGGTTGGAGCTACTGATAGCTGGAGGGGATCAAGTAAAACTCCAAGAGGCAGGTAGCATCCTTGATGTGATTCAGGGGAGATTTAAAGATGAGCCGAAGGCAGAAACTTCAAGTGGGATTTTCTAGAAGAGCTGAAGAGAACAGGATAGACTCAGAGGTATGGGACAGCCTGAGTCACAAGATGGACAGGGATGTGGAAGCTGTATCCAAGCTGCCCTCTGCTTCATGTGGAACTGTGCAGAAAGGAAATGAGTCATCATCTTTCTCCCCTTTGGATCATATTAATGATGGTCCATTCATCTTACTTTTTTTCTCCTCAGAGTTCTTCTTGGGTGAGTTACTTCCACTGAGTCTGCTCTGGTCTCCACCCACAAACTTCCCTTGGAAATCTTCTCAGTCTCAGAAATTCAAAATTACCTTTCTCATTTACCGCTACCCCATGGCCTCCCGAGTCTCACCTTTCCCACTTCATCCTCCCTATCTACCACTTCAGGAATGCCTCAGCACAGATCACAGGTGCTGCCTGGAGCTAACATCTGTTCTGTTAAGCTGTTCCTTTTCAGTCCTCTCTCTTGCCAATTTTTTTTAAACAAGAATTACAGACATGCAGAGAAACCAGAAATGACAGAAAAAAAAGCCTGCACTATGAATGATGCAAAAAAGAAAAGGATCAGAATAAGCCAATGGCAGTATAACATTTGCACAATTCAGAGGGGCTTTTGCCACTGTCAACTCTGTCAAGACTTGAAAGAAATGGATCCTCAGAGGCTCTTGCCCTGTTTAGGATGACAATGCTTCCCATGTTGCTTTGTCGTTCTGTAATCTAGAAATAATAGGCTTTAGTTATTTTACATTTTGTGGTTGAGTTACTGTTTTAGTTTGCTTTCTGTTGGTACAATAGACAGTGTGATCAAAAGCAAGTTAGGAGAGGAAAGGTCTCTTTGGCTTACACTTTCAGGTGACAATCCATTATTGAGGGAATTCAGGGCAAGAATGCAAGAAGGAACTGAAACAGAAACCATGGGAGTTTGGTTTTTTTTGTTTTTTGTTGTTGTTGGTTTTTTTTTTTTTTTTTTTTTTTTTTTTTTTACTGGTTTGGCCCATGGTCATGCTCAGCTAGCTTTCTTACATAGTCCAGACTCACCTACCTAAGAATGGTGCTATTCTTATTCAGTCTCAGTCAGCTGAGCCTTTCCACACCAATCATCAGTCAGGATAATCTGCAGAGACACTGCCACAGGACTATCTCTTATTTTACAATCCATTCTTTCTTCCTTGCTGCCATGCTAGAGACTAGGGTCCCTCAGCCTTCTTCACAGATGCCCTTGGCTTTACTAAAAGGCTGTGCTAATCAAATGTAAGAGGATGTGGAGTGTGAGGAAGTTGTCTACCCTGGATCTTTCTCTTAGGTGGGATCCTGGATCTGAAGAGACACAGCTTATTTTCTTGCTAATTTTGATCAGGATTTAAAAAATAATTTTCAACAGAATGCTTTAAATTAAGAGAAAATGTATGCATTAAACCAATTAAGAAATGTTGGCAAAGCATCAGTAGTTTGTGGCATGCCAAAAATGTATGGTAATGACAAAGATGGTTAAATTGATATGGGAAAGCTTTCTATTAGTGTGATAATATTTACAATTGTACTGGCCCGAAGTTATTGAGGTCTATAATTTGGCTCATAAAATTATAAGAGTGAGATACTCCTCAAAAAAGATTGTAATATTATTGATGGGTGATGGTTGAATTGATAAGTAAAGGCTCTAAGTTATCTGAAATAAGTATGGTTCTTTGGAGACAGTGTGGAGAAAGACCCTGAATCACAGCTGTTGTCTGGAAACTTTCTGGGAACATCAAGGAAGAGCTGGTACCAAAACTGGCAGCTTGGGAGGGAAATGCTACTTACGAGAAGGCTGCAGAGACAAAATTGAATGTCTTATTTTTAAAAATGTGGTATCTCTAGTGTTCTTGTTGACAGAAAGAATGATTGTGTAGGAAAACACAGAAAGGGGTTTCAAAATGAAAATAAATATAAGTTGTAGGTATACATTATACTATAGCTTGATTATGCAGTGATGCATACTCCAATTAAGGTTGTAGTAGACTCTGACCTTCAATGCCTGAAAAATAGATAATACTGCAGCATCTACTCTTGAACCTCTTTAGTGCCAGTATTCATGTTTTGAAATGTTTAAGGCTTTGTCAGAAGGATCAAAGGATGAGTTCAAATAAGTGAAGAAGATATATAAAGAAAAGAATGACAGGCTTCAAGTGTTCAGTTAGCATGTGAGAATGTCTAATCTGTCAGTCACAGAGAAGATACTGTCACAGCCACAGTAGGGCACAAACCAGAGAGGCAAACCAAAAAGGGCCTTACAAGCATCTTGAGAGGGGTGGGTGGGCCTGCTGAGGGAGGAGCAGCAGTCCCCTCTTAGTCTAGAACTCTACAGAATTCCTTCACTGTGACATGAGGATGGGGGACATTTACAGGCATGTTAGCTCACTGAAAACAGCAAATGTGTGCACCCGGACCATTGCGGAAAGACCATATTTAAGGCACAAAGACCTACAAGGATATGACCCCTATAGAAGTCTTTCATAGCTCTAATTAAGAACCATCATGATCTTTGTCCTTAACTGCAGCATTACCTCCATTTTCATAAATGGTCTTTATGGCAGAGACCCAGATTCTCTGAAAGGCCTTAAAAGACTGAGGGGAGCTAAGTGCAGTTTAGTAACTAGCCAGAGGTTTGGTTATGGCAGTCCCAAAGCCATGTTGCAGCTGTGGCAAGCTGGAAGGCCCTGGTGTGCTCTTCATCCCAGGATGTTGCAGAAGAAGCTAGGCTCTGATGCAGGGAAGAACTCCTAGTCATGTGGTGGAAGGTGTTGGAGACTTCATCCTTCTGTTCCAATGTCAGGGAGCACCTGACAGGCTGTCACCTGATGTGAGCTTGGTCCAAGGGGCCCAAGTGCTACTTACATAACCAATGTATGAGGTGCATTCTTGTATGGGGATATAATTGGGAAATCTATCTGCCAAACTTTTGGCATAGTTCTTTGTGTTTCTGAGGGCTGAATTGGAGGAGGTTGGTGACTCCTTCCTGGAATTACACATTAGCATATTGAACAAAATTTAGAAACCCAAAGCTAAGCTCAAGGAGTTCTTTTCCCTTTGAAGAAGTTTCATCCGTGTCCTGGGGGACCTTAGTTCCTAACTCCCCAGGTGAGTAGCTTACCCTGTGGAAAGCTGTGGCATAGGCATTTCCTTTGTCTCTAAATGTCCTTTTATCATTTGTATATACATCCAACATTCCTCTTCTGAGATCCAGCCCAAATCCCCACTCCTCACTTAGAGAAAGGGGATGGCTCTGTGCCAGTGGGCTGCACTTCTGTGCTCATACTTACTACACAATATAGCAACAGCTGTTTACTATGAACCTGTGGACTAGTAGAGGCAAGACTTATTCTTAGCCTCATTGGGGAACACAGGCATTTATTCTTACCCTAGCATGCAACAGACACTTAGTATGGCCTCATTTTGTAAATGCAAGGAAGGGCAAATCGAATGTAGCCAAGGCCTTTTGTTCATGTGCTTGTTCTTCTCTCTTATTCGCCTCCTGCTGTGTAGGTTCACCTGGGGACAGACAGTACATTCTCTCCCACCTAGAAATCCTTCCTGAGATGCTCCAGCTGGTTAGTCTAGAGCCTTGGTGTTATGCCTTATCCCAGGGTGTTAAAACGCTATTTCTTGTTGGTTCTTGTCAATGGCACTCCTCACCTCTTGCACTGTATTTGTGTCCCCAGCTCAATCTCTTAGTTACATATAGGTTTCCGAAGTCACAGGATTGTGCCTAATTTACTCTTCTTTCCCTGAGAGCAGAGGGCAATGCCTTGACATGGAAGGTGTTTGATTGCTGTCTATGGAAACAAATCAGCATTGACTGAACTCAAGCCCTAGGAGATTTTCAAGACCATAAAAAGGTCATGGATTTGAAAACTGGCTAGAATTTTGTGGATAGAGTGCAGGCTGAGCAATTCTCCTTACCAGACAAGCAGTCTATTCTAGAAGATAGAGAATACCACCACCACCACAATAGCATCAACAACAATAATTATAGAGCATGGGAGAGTAAAAGTGAGCATGAGAACAAGTGTGAGTGAAGGAAGCCCCTCAAGTGCAAAGAAACATCATGATGTGCCTAGTGCACCCTGACAACCCTGCCTGCAGAGGCAGGGAAAGCAGCTGTCCATGGCGCTTGTGTTAGTTTTTGGTTGGACTTTGGTCTGAGTGCTATAAAGCTGAAAAGTTGATTCTGATGTCAAAAGAGAAGAAACATCTAAATCCTCTCTTTTGAGGAGCCCCAGGAGACCCTGGGAAGAAATGCATTCCCTCTGCTTGGTTCTCCCAGTGCAAAATATCATGGCTGAGAACCCTCTGGTTCCCAGGGGCCTTAGCATCGTAATCTCTGGTTAAATTAAGGAACACTGGAGAAGAAAAAGAGCCCAACTTGCTGAGAACAAAAGGCTTAAATGGAGCACCAGGAGCTTGTGGAACAGCTAATACCCTCTGTGATAACATCAGCTCAGACCTTAGCTGGGATCTCAGCCTATAAGAAGTGGGGGCTATGATGTATCAAATACATGAAGGATGGGTATTTCCTGTGGTTTTGTCACTGGGCGCTAGAGGTTTCAAAATGTCAGGTTCTCATTATGTAACATTTCAGTCCCTAGAGCCAGGTCTGTAACCTGCATCTCCTTTCTCCACTATTCAAGGACATAAGATTGTACTTTGCTGATCCTGGGGATCTAGTGACATTAGGAAGACAGGGTAAGGACAGAGTTCCTCCCAGTTTGCCTGACAGCAAAAGATCCCAAACTACAACAAAGTTTACCCTCATCCTGAGAGGCATATTTAACCAAATTCCATAGGATCATTGAGTTAAAAAACAAACAAACAAAAGGAATGTGTTCATAAATATTATCCTTTAACTTCTCTAGAATTCTCTGAAAGCTTGTTTGCCTATGGGCAGATTTAGAAATCACAAGAAACCATGTATATATAATCTTTGCTTTCAAGGACTAATAGATTATTTCACCTGTAGATGTGAGGCAGTACATCTTCTTGCACAGGAAGTCTTGAGTATCTATATGGAGAAGATTTAAAGTTTGTATCCCAAAGACAGACACCATCAAGGAGCTATGTGTACTGAGACACCGGGCATAAAAGACAGTGGAGTAGGGTCTGTACATGTGAAGAGAGTAAGTTAGAAGATAGATGGAAGGTTCTGTCTTTCTTGTTTCCTCTTTATCAGACATTTATTTTGATATCATTAGCTTCCATTTTGTAGACTAGCAGTTCTCAATCTGTGGATCGCAATCCCTTTGAGGTTGCATATCCGATATTTGCATAGTTACAGTTATGAAATAGCTATGTGAAATAATTTTATCATTGGGGTCACCACAGGAACTATATTAAAGAATCTCTGTATTATGATGACTGAGAACCGCTGGCTTATACAGATTCCAAAAGCTTAATTTAAGAAGAAGTGAAGAAAAGTTATATATTAATTAGCTATTCTCTATATGCACTTTGTGTACGTTGTTACAACAGCTTGTTTGTTTTTTTTCTGAAATGCTTTTCTACCTTAAGTAGGTAATTATGGTAAGTTAATTCACATATAGTTTTGTTTTATAGTTGATGTTTTATTCTTTGACAATTTCAGACATGAATATGATATATTTTTGTCCCTCACCCCTTGTTCAGTCTACTGCCCCTGCAATCCTTCTTCCTAGTGAGTACTCTTTTGGATGCATCAGGGTTTGGCAGTGGTTCTGTCACTGAAGAAAATGATGCCCTCTCCCAAGTTAGTTAGCATCCCCTGGAGGAACAGAACCGATAGAATGAACATACATTACAAGGTGATTCATTAGATTGGCTTACTTAGTATGGTCTGGGCAGCTCAGCTATAGCTGTCTTCACAATGCAGAGGCTATGGAATCTAGTAGCTACTCAGTCCATAAGACTGTCCACCTGCCTAGTTCCAATTTCGAGCTGCAGGCAATAAGGATTCTTGGAGAGTCATTGCTCTTTAGACAGTGTTGGAAGCCAGAATAAGTTCTGATGTAAGCAAAAGAATACAGAGGCATTAGCAGCAGCAGCAGCAACAATGGCAGATGAAGAATAGATGAACTCACTGAACCGACATGAAGACAAGCTGGCAAGAAGCAAAAGCCTTTCCCACCCAACCTTCTTAGAGCTGGGTTGCTACCTGAGGTGCTACCTATATTTAGGGTATGTCTGAAAATGAATTGTTCTTAATATAAACACAAACAGTGACTTAATCTGATAGCTGTATTTATTTACCTTATGCGAATCCCCAACAACTTCACAATGAAGCCAAGATTTATTTAAGACTGCCCAATAGTTGAGCAGTTAAAAGATGTATGGTAAACTTCTATGTTAATGTGACTACCTGCCAGCCCCACCCATGACGAATTATTTGCATATTCTTGCTAATCTGACTCTTCTGACCTCTTTTTCATTGCTTCGATTCCTCTGTCCTCTCCACAGGTCTGACTCTCCCTCTCTTTCCTCTCACTAGTGGACATCCCACTATATTCTTTATTCTGCCCAGCCATTGGGTAATGAGCATTTATTGACAAGGCAGAGGATAAATGGCAAGAACTGCTTACACAAATTTGAGGCAGGAGATTCTTGGTATAAGCATTACAGTGTTCTGTCTGGACTGAAACAAAATATGAGGGCAGAGAAATCAGCATTTTAATAACACAAGGGTAAATGTTACAAACATTATGCCTTCATGTCTTCCCACTTTAATTAATTAATATAATCAAAATCCCTTGCAGACTATCTTCAGAGGGTAAACTTAAGGTTATCAATAAATAATTATTAGATTATTTTAGATGATCCTTTAAGTATTTTCTCTGAAGGTTTGTCTCTTAATTGAGTTCAGAACCAGTAAAGTTGACAACCGATATTAACCACCACACGTCCTGGTATTTAGAGAAATACTGCCTTACAGAATTCTTCTCTTCTTCCAGCTTATACAGTCTTTCCACATTCTCTTCCATGATGATCCATGAGCCTTGGAGGGGATGACATAGATATTCCATTTAGAGCTGTTACTGAAAACTCCTCAGTACTTTGACTAGTCATGGGTCTGTTATTAACTGTTGAACACTGCCAAAAGGAGCTTCTCTGACCGAGGCTGAAGTCAGCACTAATCTTTGTTTCTGAATATAAATATTTAGAAGGCAATCTGCCATTGTGATAGTTTAAACAAGGAATGTCCCTGATAGGATCTGATATTTGAACACTTGCTCGCTAGTTTAGGAGGTGTAGCCTGGCTGGAGGAAGCATGCCTCTGAGAACTTAAGGCTTTGCTCTAGTTCTAGGTCGCTCTTTCTGCATTTGCCTATGGTTTAAGAGATGAGCTGCAAAGTTTCTGGCTCCTGCTTCCATGCTTGTGGCTTGCTCCCGTGCCTCACTGTATGATGGCTTCCTATGCATTGTAACCATAAGCCAGAATAAATTCTTATTCCTTAAATTGCTTTGGTCATAGTCTTTATCTGAGGAATAACAAAGCAATGAACAGAGATACCATGTGAGTTTAGCCAAACAGCAGTAACAGTATTTTCCCACTGGGTCCTATGATCTCCTCAACCATGGGATTTGGACAAGCTTTATAGTACCAGACTTGACTTCCCTCCTGTGGATTGGGCCTCCAATCTAATCAGAAAGCAATCAGATACTTCCATAACACTCATACCATTATTGCACCAATAGGGGCATCTTACTTGGTATGTTGACATCATACCCTGTAGGGTTCATAGCAGGTAATACCATTAATGACTTGCCCTCCCCAGTAGCCTGCATAGCCCCTCCTGGTTCTGTATAAGCTAGTTAGCAGGGAGAAAACTTCTAGCTCAGTTCAAGCATGATTTCTTTATACCTTTCAACTGAAGGATTTATCTGATTTACTTATTTTTAATGCTTAGCTCATTATCCTTGCTGCATTGTTTTCTTTTATGGCCCTCATTGTTTCCTAATTTTTCAAGGCTAATTGTCTTCTGATTTCAGCTTGTACTGTAGTCAGGGAGAAAGATAATGAACAAGTATACAAGAAATCAATAGAATTTCAGACATGTATTGACTTAGTTTCTATAGGACCAGTCTGGAACAGGTGCTACTCTAGCTGCTTCCCAAGGTCTCTAGCCATTCAGAATCAGGAATCTTCTTCCTCTGTCTCAATAGTCCTCTGTCCTACCACGTGGCATTGTGAAGCTGCCAACCAAGCAAATAAATTGGCAAGAGTGGTCTTTTTTCTCTGCTCAGAGTTCAGCAATTCATTTATTTACTCATTATAAATGTTGTTATTTATTATAATTATACATGATTATAAATTCATTATTTAATCATATCAGCTTATCAAGTGTTAGATGAAGCATCCTGGGTGTTAAAAGGTGAGATTCCATTTAAAAACATCCATGGTTGTTTCAGACCCTACCCAAGCACAGTTTTGTGCTGCTTAATATTTAGCTACTTCTGCTTGGAGACACCTGGAATGTTCCTGTTTTGTGAAAATTAAAGACAACAGAATTTCAATGAAATACTTTCCTTTCCTCTGCCTTTCAGTTTTTCACTAAAATTCCTCTTGTTTAAAAATAAAAACCAATCTGAGTGTGAATTGTAGTTAGAGGCAAGTCTCTGAGGCTGCTAGAGTCTACTCCTTGAAGATCCATGAATATTTCTTTGGTTTTCTGAAGGAGTGTGTGGAGTTGCTTCCAGGATGAGTTCTGGATGTTGCCTGTTCATTCTTTGTATACATATGGACATGTATCAAGTTGTTGCTGACTAATTTTCTGATAGATGCATCCTGGGTACTTTCCTTGATCTTGGGAAGCTGGAAGTCTGTTGTTTTCTGCTCAGATTCTTACTTGCATCCTTTCTGCCTTGCATAATGCATAGATGTGTAATCTCTTGGAAAGGGATTACAAATCGCTTTCCATGCTGGAATCCCTATATTAAAGCAAAATCAATAAAATGATTGAGTCAGTGTAGGGATTTGGATTAAGAGCAAGTGGAGCGGGGGTGGGGCTTGATTCTTTTAAACCCAACTCTGAGACTACACAAGTGCATGGCCCAGTCACAGTGCAAACACAGGTTGGCTTTAGGGCTTGGCAGTGAGAGAAATGGGAATAAATAAAAAGCGGCTCAAGCTGTTCTTCTACTTGCTGTGGTTCTCACACGATGCCAGCACAGTAGCAGAAGGCCAGCAGAAGAGACTGCCTTTTGCTTTTATTGCATCCAGAACCTTCTAGTCCAAGTCTTCAACTTGAGATGCCAAACTCTTGAACATATTCATATATGTAAGATATGTTTGCTCTCTGGTGTCATATCTTGAGGCTACATCATGTATTAGTGATCTGTTGTAACATCTGATTTTAGCTCTGAAAGGATGGCCACATGAACGAGCTTACTTAGTATATCATCAGGATAAGGCCCCTGTCCTACTTTTTTAAAAGTACTTGTTATCCTTTCGGTATCCTGCTACTTGTTATAGGTTCCTTCACTGTCTTTATTTTCTTTCTGCTTTTAGAATGTGAGTCTCGTAATTGGGGATGGGTCATTTGCTCCGCACAAGTCCTGGGAACTTACTTATCACAGTGCCTGAGACAGAGTGGATGATTCAAAAGTAACTGTTAAATGTTATGAATTCATAAATGGCATTTCTTAATAAGAATAGGTCATTTAAAATTACCTGACAAGATTATTGTCTTGAGTATCTAATTTAAAACTTCAACTAGTCTATACTGTGAACATTTAAGGCTATAATGTACAATAAACTCATATAAGGTTTAATGTGGTAATTTCCTTATCAACAATAGTATATATTAGTTTTATTTTCTGACTACCAAAGCCATAATACTATCTACTAGCTCATTAACAGATGATTTAATCTGAAGTCATCCAGGTCCCATAATTATCTGGTACTTTGACATCTTTTCATGGTGAGCCACTTTCTATTTTATTTTCAAGTAACTATCTCTTTGCTTAGCACTAGTAGACAGCAATTAAGAACTTAGTAATGAAGTGTAAAATGCTATATAAATTTCCATCTTTCAGCTATTTGGTTTTAACAGTGTAAGTAAGCTCTTAGCTCTGTTAGAGTTAGGTATAGCTCATAAAGACAGTGCCATGAAATACAAATCCACTTGCCTCTGGCAAATATTGCCTCCTCTTTTCCATGCCCTAGCTTTCCTAAACTTATTCTTTACAACTTCATCAGTTTCCCTTCTTAAAGTCCAGCTGTGACTACTTAACCCTCCTTTTAAAATTTTTGCATGTCCCCAGTATCCATATGAACTAAGCACCAGTTCTCAAGTTCCCCATTGAAAACATCTTTAATAACTTCCTATTATCATTATGACCTTACATCATAGTCTTTTTCATATTCCCAGAAAGCCAATAGGAATGATCATTGCTTTCTCCCATGTACTCCCGGACTTCTTTGATTCTTTCATCTGATTCATGCTGATTCCTCTGACCAGAAATGCCCTGGGGCCTGGATTTTATCTGTCTAGTATATTTCATCTTTGAGTGGGTTACCTTTCAAATGAAGTCTTTCCTAATTCCCCTAATTGGATGTGTCTCTAAACCATGATAACTTTATACTTCCAAAATGCACCTGATTTCTCTGAAATGGAATTTTTTTTTTATGTTAAGTGCGCGATGTCTCCCTACTCTGCTAAAAGTCTCTATGGGCAGAGATTAAAGACAGGGCTCTTATGTGTTGGAGCTGGTGTGTGTTGTTCCATGGTTATACTTAATAGGGTGAATAGATAATCAAAGTAACTGAATATTTTCCATCCTTTTATTTGGCTTTATTTCAAGAATGTTTAATGTTCAGCATATGAGCCTTTGAGGAATTACCTCGTGAGACTGTCTCATGAATATGTAGTTTTCATTTAGCCCTAAAGTGAAGTAAAAGTAAAAATAACTTAATGTGTAGAAAGGCACTTCAAAAATAAAAAGTAATATGAATATGAACTATTTTTATTTTATAGTTGTAACTCAGTGCCAGAAACATAATTGGCACTTCATATTTTTCTAGATTAGATGAAATGGAAAATTATTTGTATGTCTGAGTTGTAATGTAATAGAAAGCTTATTACATCTCTTCGGCACTTCATCAAGTTGCATTTAAGCAAGTTTCTGAGAATATCAGAAGTAGGACACTTCTTTCACTTGAGAAGTTTTGTGTCCAATGGGGAAGAAAATTATGCAAACGATATTCTTATTCTTCCATGATTGGCAGGATCCAAAGGTGTAGGAACATAAAAGGTAATTAACCTATTTAAATGTCCAAGGAAAACTTATTTGACACCATTTTTAAGGAAAGTCTTGAAGTTTGCCTAAGAACTAGAGGAGACATAAGAGGTTGAATGCAGTTTGGTTAATGAGCTATGAGGAGAGAATGATGTCAGCTCCATGGTTATGGTGTCTATGCATGTGTAGGAAGTCGGAAGGTCTTTGGTTTCATTGGAATGCATAGTGTGGGTGAGGATGAAGGACCCTGTAAGAAGGCAGGATGGAAAATATTGAAGAGATGGTACTTTACTTTGTCAGCAAAGGCAATGTTACGATCCACATTTGCTGTCTGAGGCAGCAATAAGGTGGGGAAGATTGGCGTGGGTAATACTGAGAGTGCATGGACTGATTAGCAGACAAGGTTAGCAAGTGAAACTATGCCAGTTATATCTGAGATGAGGAATAGGAAGATTTATTTTTTTCTAAAAAATCATTAGAATGTAAAATTGGTAGGACCTGGTGATAGGTGAGTGGGAGAGAGAAAGGCATGAAATAGCCAAATTCACACATGAGGGGGTCACCCCTGATAAGGCTGGATAACTTATAAGGAAGACTGGTTTTGCATTGGAAATGTGGGAGATTCAAGTTGAGCGATGTGTGCATTGAGATTAAGGAAGCTCTGCTGAGTGACAACTGAGGCATCCAGGGAGTGGCCAGTTAGATATTTCTATCCACTGGTAGTTGATGTGATCACTAAATTCTGAGAGTGCATGAGATGGCACAGAGATACTCACCCATAGAGAAGGAGAGTGGTATCCACAGGCCAAAGACAAGAGTGCTGGAATTATTGATGTAACAAGAGGCAACAGATCTCAGAAGATAATAGAAGGATGGGATGGAAGGTCAGGTAGACTAGTGGTTAACAGGTTCAAGGAGGAGGGCAGAATCTGAGGCCTAACAATTCAAGGCTTCTGAGGCTTCAAATATGATACAGTATATTATGTTATATAAAAGTTATATAACATAGTATATATATTATGTATATATACTATAATACACATATATATTATAGTGTTATATAATATAACATATATGTGTATATTATATATATATACACATTATATTAAGTGTACTGAAACAAGAACTTAAACATGAATGTTGGGTTTGATTCTATGGCTATTCCTGGGGATCTGTGCTAAAGGCATTTCAAAGAAGTGGTTGAGACCAAACCACAATGTCAGTGATTATGATGTGAATCAGAGGAGGGAAGCAGAGACAAGGAGGAGATTGCCTAATGAGGAAGACCCTTAGCTAGAATTAAAGTAGATAATTGAAGATGGAAAGCAGGAGTGGCTTCACTAATAGGAGCGATTCCCCCTTCCACCCCAGAATGGAGGTTAAATTCTTTGATGCATATCTAAGTGAATTTGTATAGTACATGGAGCATATATCACTCACAAGTTTGGGTCTATAAAGATGTAAATTAAGTTTTCTATGGGACAATCAATTTCTCTATATCAAGTCTTCAAGTCCTTATGTTTCCAGTGAAAAATAACTTCCCTTGCTTAATTCAGAATCTATTAAAACAAGCCAGAGTTTTGTCAGTCACTTTGGCTTTTCCTCTCTCCTCTTCACACTGATTCTAAATTCTAGGGCATGGGTTTGAAGAATCTCCGATCAGTATTCCTACTGTCTAGGCTGTAACTGTGGAAATTCCACATTTCTGCCCTTTGGCTGTCTCCTGGAATATCTAACTTTCACTTAGTATAAAAATTGTATCAATTTATGCGTCCTTTCTGTGACACTGAGACCTCTCCATGTCAGTTGACATGACACAGTTTCCTCTCAGAGTGGGTGCTACAGTTTGTACTTGAAGTGCCCTCCAAAGGTTCATGTGAAGTCTTGGTTGTCATCCTGGGAATGTCTGGGAGGTGAGAGAACCTTTAGGAGGTAGGGCCTTCTGGGATAAAATTAGATAATTCAAGTTGTACCTTTAAAAATGATATTGGAACTCTGTCTCTGGCCCCTATCATTCTCTTTGCTTTCTGAATTTCAGGAAAATAACATGTCTCCTCATCTTCATGCTTCTACCCTGAGGACTTAACCAGCCCCAAGCCACTGGGTCAAGTGACTATGGAAAGTCTCTGAACTATGAACCAAAATAAATCTTTCCTTTTAAGTTATTTGTCTCAGGTATTTGTCACAATGATGGAAGGCTAACACAGGTAGGGTATATTTAGATGTCATCTTATGCTACTTTTCAGCTGTGTCTTGAGACAACCCCACCTGAGCACCCTCTACCCCATTTACCTCTATTGCTCTGCTGCTGTATTGGCAGTATTCTGCTGTGTCGTAGAATATATGCCCCACTATTCATTTTTCCAGCAACCAACCATATATTTGATTAGATAACATGAGGACTCTCTAGGAGTTGCTGCAATAAAAGATAAAAAGGGTAAATTCTACCACAAAGAGCTTTCAATGGCTAAAAGTTTGTTTAGTATTAGGCCTCTATGTAAGACTGTCTTAGGTTTCTACTGTTGTGATAAAGACCATGACTAAAAGCTACTTGGGAAGGAAGAGTTTATTTTATTTTGCAGTTCCACATCATAGTTCTTTACTGATATTAGTCATGGCAGGAACTCAAGCAAAGAATAATGGAGGCAGGAACTGAAGCAGAAGCCATGAAGAATACTGCATTCTGGCTGGCTTGCTCCTCATAGCTTGCTCAGCCTGCTTTAGCACCTAGTACCACCAGGCCAGGGGTGGAACCATCCACAAAGAGTCGGGCCTTCCCACATAAATTAACAATAAAGACAGTGTATTGTAGGCTTCTCTACATTCCAATCTAGTGGGGGTATTTTTCTCAGTTGAAGTTTCCTCTTTCAAAATGACTATAGCTTGTGTCAAGTTGACATACAACTAGCTACTACAAAGTCCTAGAGTAGTGTGAATGAAGTGTTGTTTTGTGTTTTGCCTGGGGCTTTTCGAAGACTACCTTATGGTGAAGGTGGCAGTTGAGGTGACCCTGAAGCTGGGCCTAAGAAGAGATGGGAAATCACAATTCAGGCAATGATTGCTTTTTCTACGGCACTGTGCTTGGAGACAGTGCGATATATTTAGGAATAGTAGGATACTAAGCATGGCCAGTCAGTGGCATGAGGAAAACAGGAGAAGCATTCAGGTGGGTGGGGCTGAATTCTGAATAGGTAATGACATCAGCTTATAGAAAGTGGAGCTTATGTGACACAGTTCAGGAGACAAAGATTCATGTTCTCATTGATTTCTGGAGCTGCTTAATATTTAGAGGTTGGACTGGAGGGAGTTAGGCTGGCCAGGACCACGCTGGAATATCTTTAATACACTATCTCTGAAATAAGAAGATGCCTAATAAAGCTAAGACCATGAAAATGGAGATCAGCAGGAGTGATCTACAGTGTATAGGAAGTGGCTCTGTATAAAGTAGGAGGGGTCTTCAAGGGAAGGGAAGTGAGGAGCTCCCTTACCAGTAGGTGAAACAGAGTCAGAATGCAGTTTTTTAATGTGTGTTTTAGGACCAAGATGCTTAGAGAGATTAGATGAAAATGGAGTGCAGGTCAAAAGTGGTGAAGGGGAGTGATGAATGGGAGGGGTCAAGAGAGCCAGGTAAAATAAAACCATTGGAATCAAGGACAGGATGGAGGAAGATGGAGCTCTGAGTGTAGCCAACCTTGAAGGAGTTAACACATGGTAGCAACCGCCACAAGGATGCCAAGGAAAAGCAGGTAGGTTCAGACAGGATGTGAAAGCAGACACTCAGCAAGGTGGGCGTGAGAGGAGGGCAGGGAACCAGCAGTGCTTATTGCTGCCATGAAGATACAGGAGGGAGGGGTTCAAGGCTTTGGATTAGCAATGAGGAGGCACCAAGTGGCGCTTTCACTCTCACAGTGGTCGAGCGAAGGAGTTGGGCACCACACACAGCTGTGCCTTGGAAGATAGTTAACAGGAAAAGCAGACCAACCAACTAAAGAAAATAAAATCAAAACAAGGCAGAAAAGAGTTTCACTTCCATGTGACTTGAAGGAGCTATAATTGCTGTGATTTTTCTTAGCATGGAGGTGGTGTCTAAGGAAATGGAAGGGATGAGATACTAAGGGCAGAGAGAGCTGAAAATGGAGAAAAGTTCTCAACAGGATGGTAAAGGATGGACCAGTTCATCTGGCATCAGGAAATAGGATGTGGGTATGTTTAGAAGATTAAATAAAAGGAAACAAAAATGATGGGTTAAGAGAGTGTATGTTGGTAAGTTCTTTTTATGGAGGGTGAATAAGGTGAAAAGAAATCAAAGGAATCCATTGACCAATGGTGCTGACTCAGCCCCATGCAGAGTCAAAACGTGTTCAGTGAACCTCTAGGTGTGTTCAGTGAACCTCTAGGTGTGTTCAGTGAACCTCAATGCACAAAATGAGGCTTTTCCTAGCTCTCTAGAGGACCCAACAGAGCCAGCAAGGTGGGTCATCTTTATGTTGCTAGAAGATAAGGAGTAATAACAGTAGTGCTAATAATTTTCTATGTGCTATGTGATTATGTGATGTGCTGTTTTACAGTAGTAAATTCAGAATAACATTTAATTAATATATGTTCCATATTATGTCCATTTTCCACAGAAGATAAGTTAAGCTATATATCAAGTTTATACAAGTTCACATAGCTGAAAAAGAAGTTAGAGCCCAAATACTAGCCAATTGTCTCTGGGTTTCCATTTGGAGTACTTGCTGACCATGCTAGACCATATCTGTCTGGAAGGCAAGTCTCATGTCTCTTTGGACCTAAGCAACCTTGTGGGTTGTAAATGGTGTCCTTGGGGTCAGGCTTGGGCAGGAGGTGATTTGGGTCATTTTGAGGTGCCCCCTGGCTCTGGCACTGATTCTAACATTGACACTCAAATAGCTTTTGCTCAGCATTATGGGAAAAATGTAGCATCAACCTGTGCCCAGTGCCTCTGATGACAGGATTGTAGTGGACCATTTTATTTGCTATTCTTTTCAATTCAGTCTTTTGAGGCCCGGCAGCTAATATTTCATTCTTGACCACATTTTTCTTTTCCCATGCTTGGTGGGAAATGGGACTATTATATTTTTATATTTTCTATAAAGTTCATATGCCCTTGCTTCTGGCACTTTTGTGATCATGGGAGCTAGAAGGCATACTTTCTTGACCTATTGCAGACTATAATTTCCTCTCAGTCAGTGTTGCCGAATGGCAGATGGAAGCTGTTGTTTAGTTTGATTGGAGAACAGGGTCCTGCTTACCTGCAGATCCTCCTCCTGATTCTAGTGCATTTCCTGCTCTGGCAGGTCTTTGAATCTCTGGCTCTAACCTTAGCACCTCTCAGTGCTGTGAATTTGGAAATGATTTTCAGATATGATGTCCCATTGATTTAGGAAATCTGAATCACTTGTGGTTGTTTTCTCTTATAGCAGAAATGTACTTTTCATTGGACAGAATGCAGGCCTTTTCTTCTCTGCTTGAATAAGTGGTGATCTTATTGAAAGTTTGTCTCTTTGAAAGCAGTTGTGTGCTAATGGTTGTTAAAATATGACACAAAATGGGTCAAAAAATCTGGGAAGAAATTAGGAATGTATTTCTGAGTATGTTACCTTCAAGCCTTCTGGGAGATTTACATGTGTTTATTAAATCAGGTACACAGATTTTTTTTTAAATTTTTTTTATTCGATATAATTTATTTACATTTCAAATGATTTCCCCTTTTCTAGCCCCCCCCCCACTCCCCGAAAGTCCCGTAAGCCCCCTTCTCTTCCCCTGTCCTCCCTCCCACCCCTTCCCAGTTCCCCGTTCTGGTTTTGCCAAATACTGTTTCACTGAGTCTTTCCAGAACCAGGGACCGCTCCTCCTTTCTTCTTGTATCTCCTTTGATGTGTGGATTATGTTTTGGGTATTCCAGTTTTCTAGGTTAATAACCACTTATTAGTGAGTGCATACCATGATTCACCTTTTGAGTCTGGGTTACCTCACTTAGTATGATGTTCTCTAGCTCGATCCATTTGCCTAAGAATTTCATGAATTCGTTGTTTCTAATGGCTGAATAGTACTCCATTGTGTAGATATACCACATTTTTTGCATCCACTCTTCTGTTGAGGGATACTTGGGTTCTTTCCAGCATCTGGCAATTATAAATGGGCTGCTATGAACATAGTAGAGCATGTATCCTTATTACATGGTGGGGAATCCTCTGGGTATATGCCCAGGAGTGGTATAGCAGGATCTTCTGGAAGTGAGGTGCCCAGTTTTCGGAGGAACCGCCAGACTGATTTCCAGAGTGGTTGTACCAATTTGCAACCCCACCAGCAGTGGAGGAGTGTTCCTCTTTCTCCACACCCTCTCCAACACCTGCTGTCTCCTGAATTTTTAATCTTAGCCATTCTGACTGGTGTAAGATGAAATCTTAGGGTTGTTTTGATTTGCATTTCCCTAATGACTAATGAAGTTGAGCATTTTTTTTTTAATTTTTTTTATTCGATATAATTTATTTACATTTCAAATGATTTCCCATTTTCTAGCCCCCCCCACTCCCCCAAAGTCCCGTAAGCCCCCTTCTCTTCCCCTGTCCTCCCACTTACCCCTTCCCACTTCCCCGTTCTGGTTTTGCTGAATACTGTTTCACTGAGTTTTTGCAGAACCAGGGGCCACTCCTCCTTTCTTCTTGTACCTCATTTGATGTATGGATTATGTTTTGGCTATTCCAGTTTTCTAGGTTAATATCCACTTATTAGTGAGTGTATACCATGATTCACCTTTTGAGTCTGGGTTACCTCACTTAGTATGATATTCTCTAGCTCCATCCATTTGCCTAAGAATTTCATGAATTCATTGTTTCTAATGGCTGAAGAGTACTCCATTGTGTAGATATACCACATTTTTTGCATCTACTCTTCTGTTGAGGGATACCTGGGTTCTTTCCAGCATCTGGCAATTATAAATAGGGCTGCTATGAACATAGTAGAACATGTATCCTTATTACATGGTGGGGAGTCTTCTGGGTATATGCCCAGGAGTGGTATAGCAGGATCTTCTGGAAGTGAGGTGCCCAGTTTTCAGAGGAACCGCCAGACTGATTTCCAGAGTGGTTGTACCAATTTGCAACCCCACCAGCAGTGGAGGAGTGTTGCTCTTTCTCCACACCCTCTCCAACACCTGCTGTCTCCTGAATTTTTAATCTTAGCCATTCTGACTGGTGTAAGATGAAATCTTAGGGTTGTTTTGATTTGCATTTCCCTAATGACTAATGAAGTTGAGCATTTTTTAAGATGCTTCTCCGCCATCCGAAGTTCTTCAGGTGAGAATTCTTTGTTTAACTCTGTACCCTATTTTTTAATAGGGTTGTTTGGTTTTCTGGAGTCAACCTTCTTGAGTTCTTTATATATATTGGATATTAGCCCTCTATCTGATGTAGGATTGGTGAAGATCTTTTCCCAATTTGTTGGTTGCCGATTTGTCCTCTTGATGGTGTCCTTTGCCTTACAGAAACTTTGTAATTTTATGAGGTCCCATTTGTCAATTCTTGCTCTTAGAGCATACGCTATTGGTGTTCTGTTCAGAAACTTTCTCCCTGTACCGATGTCCTCAAGGGTCTTCCCCAGTTTCTTTTCTATTAGCTTCAGAGTGTCTGGCTTTATGTGGAGGTCCTTGATCCATTTGGATTTGAGCTTAGTACAAGGAGACAAGGATGGATCAATTCTCATTCTTCTGCATGCTGACCTCCAGTTGAACCAGCACCATTTGTTGAAAAGGCTATCTTTTTTCCATTGGATGTTTTCAGCCTCTTTGTCAAGGATCAAGTGGCCATAGGTGTGTGGGTTCATTTCTGGATCTTCAACCCTGTTCCATTGATCCTCCTGCCTGTCACTGTACCAATACCATGCAGTTTTTAACACTATTGCTCTGTAGTATTGCTTGAGGTCAGGGATACTGATTCCCCCAGATTTCCTTTTGTTGCTGAGAATAGTTTTAGCTATCCTGGGTTTTTTGTTGTTCCAGATGAATTTGATAATTGCTCTTTCTAACTCTGTGAAGAATTGAGTTGGGATTTTGATGGGTATTGCATTGAATCTGTATATTGCTTTTGGCAAAATGGCCATTTTAACTATATTGATTCTACCGATCCATGAGCATGGGAGGTTTTCCCATTTTTTGAGGTCTTCTTCCATTTCCTTCTTCAGAGTCTTGAAGTTCTTGTCATACTGATCTTTCACATGTTTGGTAAGAGTCACCCCAAGATACTTTATATTGTTTGTGGCTATTGTGAAGGGGGTCATTTCCCTAATTTCTTTCTCAGCCTGCTTATCCTTTGAGTATAGGAAGGCCACTGATTTGCTTGAGTTGATTTTATAACCTGCCACTTTGCTGAAGTTGTTTATCAGCTGTAGGAGTTCTCTAGTGGAGTTTTTTGGGTCACTTAGGTAGACTATCATGTCGTCTGCAAATAATGATAGTTTGACTTCCTCCTTTCCAATTTGTATCCCTTTGACCTCCTTATGTTGTCGAATTGCCCGAGCTAGTACCTCTAGTACAATATTGAAAAGATAAGGAGAAAGGGGGCAGCCTTGTCTGGTCCCTGATTTCAGTGGGATTGCTTCAAGTTTCTCTCCATTTATTTTAATGCTGGCTACCGGTTTGCTGTATATTGCTTTTACTATGTTTAGGTATGGGCCTTGAATTCCTGTTCTCTCCAAGACTTTAAGCATGAAAGGATGCTGAATTTTGTCAAATGCTTTTTCAGCATCCAATGAAATGACCATGTGGTTTTGTTCTTTGAGTTTGTTTATGTAGTGGATTGTATTGATGGATTTCCGTATATTGAACCAACCCTGCATTCCCGGGATAAAGCCTACTTGATCATGGTGGATGATGGTTTTGATGTGTTCTTGGATTCGGTTGGCAAGAATTTTATTGAGTATTTTTGCATCGATGTTCATAAGGGAAATTGGTCTGAAGTTCTCTTTCTTTGTTGGATCTTTGTGTGGCTTTGGTATCAGCGTAATTGTGGCTTCGTAGAAGGAATTGGGTAGTGTTCCTTCTGTTTCTATTTTGTGGAATAGTTTGAAGAGTATTGGTGTTAACTCTTCTTTGAAGGTCTGATATAATTCTGCACTGAAGCCATCTGGTCCTGTGCTTTTTTTGGTTGGAAGACTTTCTATGACTCCCTCTATTTCTTTAGGCTTTATGGGACTGTTTAGATGGTCTAGTTGTTCCTGATTTAATTTTGGTATTTGGTATCTGTCAAGGAAATTGTCCATTTCCTCCAGATTCTCTAGTTGTGTTGAGTACAGGCTCTTGTAGTAGGATCTGATGATTTTTTGGATTTCCTCAGTTTCCGTTGTTATATCTCCCTTTTCATTTCTACATTTGTTAATTTGGATACTTTCTCTGTGCCCTTTGGTCAGTCTGGCTAAGGGTTTATCTATCTTGTTGATTTTCTCAAAGAACCAGCTCCTGGTTTTGTTGATATTTTGTATGGTTCTCTTTGTTTCTACTTGATTGATTTCGGCCCTGAGTTTGATGATTTCCTGCCTTCTACTCCTTCTGGGTGAAATAGCTTCTTTTTGTTCTAGGGCTTTCAGGTGTGTCATTAAGCTGGTAATGTATGCTCTCTCCATTTTCTTTTTGGAGGCACTCAGGGCTATGAGTTTTCCTCTTAGCACTGCTTTCATTGTGTCCCATAGATTTGGGTATGTTGTGTTTTCATTTTCATTGTGTTCTAAAAAGTCTTTAATTTCTTTCTTTATTTCTTCCTTGACCAAGGTATCATTGAGTAGAGTATTGTTCAATTTCCAAGTGTATGTGGGTTTTCTATTGTTTCTGTTGCTATTGAAGACCACTTTTACTCCATAGTGATCAGATAGGAGGCATGGGATTAGTTCTATCTTCTTATATTTGTTGAGATCTGTCTTGTGACCAATTATATGGTCGATTTTGGAGAAGGTACCATGAGGTGCTGACAAAAAGGTATATTCTTTTGTTTTAGGATGGAATGTTCTATATATATCTGTTAAATCTAATTGGTCCAAAGCTTCAATTAGTTTCATTGTGTCCTTGTTTAGTTTCTGTTTTCCTGATCCGTCCATTGAGGAAAGTGCAGTGTTGAAGTCACCCACAATTATTGTGTTAGGTGCAATGTGTGCTTTGAGTTTTAATAAAGTTTCTTTTATGAAAGAGGGTGCCCTTGCATTTGGAGTATAGATGTTCAGGATTGAGAGTTCTTGTTGTATTTTTCCTTTGACCAGCAAGAAGTGTCCCTCAGAGTCTCTTTTGATGACTTTGGGTTGAAAGTCAATTTTATCTGATATTAAAATGGCTATTCCAGCTTGTTTCCTGAGACCATTTGCTTGTAAAATTGACTTCCAGCCTTTTACTCTAAGGTAGTGTTTGTCTTTGACCCTGAGGTGTGTTTCCTGTAAGCAGCAAAATGTAGGGTCCTGTTTACGTATCCAGTCAGTTAGTCTGTGTCTTTTTATTGGGGCATTAAGTCCATTGATGTTAAGAGATATTAAGGAATAGTGATTGTTACTTCCTATCATTTTTGACGTTATTTTTTAAATTTGCTTGCTTAATTTCTTTTGGGTTTGATGAAAGGTTACTATCTTGCTTTTTTCAGGGTGAAGTTTCCCTCCTTGTATTGGTGTTGTCCTCCTATTATCCTTTTTAGGGCTGGGTTTGTGGATAGATATTGGGTAAACTTGGTTTTGTTGTGAAATATCTTAGTTTCTCCATCTATGGTGATTGAGAGTTTTGCTGGATATAGTAGTTTTGGTTGGCATTTGTGTTCTCTTAGAGTCTGCATGAGATCTGCCCAGGACCTTCTAGCCTTCATAGTCTCAGGTGAAAAGTCTGCTGTGATTCTGATAGGTCTTCCTTTATATGTTACTTGGCCTTTTTCTCTTACTGCCTTTAATATTCTTTCTTTGTTTAGAACATTTGGTGTTTTGATTATTATGTGACGGGAAGTATTTCTGTTCTGGTCCAGTCTGTTTGGAGTTCTGTAGGCTTCTTGTATATTCATGGGCGTCTCTCTCTTTAGGTTAGGGAAGTTTTCGTCCATAATTTTATTGAAGATATTTGCTGGCCCTTTAAGTTGTAAATCTTCACTCTCATCTATGCCTATAATCCTTAGGTTTGGTCTTCTCATTGTGTCCTGGATTTCCTGGATATTTTGGGTTACAAGCTTTTTGCATTTTGCATTTTCTTTAACTGTTGAGTCCATGGTTTCTATGGAATCTTCAGCATCTGAGATTCTTTCTTCTATTTCTTGTATTCTGTTGTTGATATTTGCATCTCTGTCCCCTGATTTCTTCCCAAGGCTTTCTATCTCCAAAGTTGTCTCCTTTTGAGTTTTCTTAGTTGTTTCTACTTCTGATTTTAGATCCTGGATGGTTTTGCTTAGCTCCTTCACTTGCTTGTTTGTGCTTTCCTGTAATTCTTTAAGAGATTTTTGTGCTTTTTCTTTCATGACCTCAGCCTGTTGACCAAAGTTCTCCTGTATTTCTTTAAGAGATTTTTGTGTTTCGTCTTTCATGACCTCAGCCTGTTGACCAAAGTTCTCCTGTATTTCTCTAAGTGTTTTTTGCATTTCCTCCTTGTTGGCTTTTGTATTCTCTTTTGTATTCTCTTTTGTATTCTCCTGGATTTCTTTCAATGATTTTTGTGTTTCCCTTGCAAGGGCTTCTAACTTTTGATCCATTTTCTCCTGAATTTCTTTAAGTATGTCCTTCATGTGTTCCTGTACCAGCATCATGACCAGTGATTTTAAATCTAAATCTTGTTTTACTGGTGTGATGGGGTATCCAGGACATGCTGGTAGAGGAGAATTGGGTTCAGATGTTGCCATATTGCCTTGATTTCTGTTAGTGACGTTCCTGCGTTTGCCTTTTGCCATCTAGCTCTCACTGGTGTTACTTGGTCTTGTCAGTGCTGGACTCACTAGTGCAAGCTGCCCCTTCCCCGTTGGCCTCTGGTGCACAGCTTACACCCTGCACTGCCTGTAGACAGGGTGCTGCTGTCCAGGCTGTTCAGATCCCGAAGCAGGCACCTGAAGGCTCCCGCTGGGGCCCGCAGGATTTATTGGAGCACACCGACTTCTCCCAGCTGGCCGCCCGGAAGCCCCCGCTAGCCTCTTGAGTGACCTGGAGATGTGGTGTGGCCGCCCAGGCTGATCTGAAGCAGAGAGAGTTGAGCTGAGGGCTTCTGCCTGAGGCCTTGCCCCAGATTGTGTCTGTGGACCAGATGGAGCCCGTGTGTACCCCCAGGGAGCGCCGAAGGTGTATGCTGCTGTGACCTCCCTTGTGTTCCGCTCACTCCGCTGGGCAGCCGATTTCCCAACCAGGCTGGCGCACACAAGGTTAGCCTGGCCGCCCAGTCCCTGAGTCTAGGCAAAAGCCTGGGAGGCCAAGGTCCGAGCAAAGTTCCCCTAGGGCTATGACTGTTAATTGGGTCTGTCAGGTGACCCGGATGGCCGTTGTGCGCGTCCGCTCCCTGAAAGCACAGGGAGAGTCAGCTGTGCTAACAATCTCCTGGGCAGGTTGACACACAGATGGCCCACCAAGCCGCCCAGTTCTTGGGGTCAGTCCTGTGCCTTTTGGGGCCTACTGACACCTATCTCTTCAATAATGATACTAAATTAGTGAGGATAAAGGTGGTCTGTGTGTTTCTATAGACATGAGTTGATGACTGTTGTTCTCCATATTATAGTAAACTCAAGTGGAGTAGAAGAGGAGTCATTTCTTGACTTTCTAAATTCCCAGTGGAGGTCATTCCAAGAAAAGAAAGATATGTTTTTTAGAGACCAGAGTAGCAAATATAAAAATAAATAGAAGTTACTTGTAATCTGAAGCAGGCATTTTAATTAAAGACTCAGCTGAGTTACTTCTTGTATTCATTTGTTACTCGGAAAATATTATACTGAGTTTAATCAGTTTTATTTTTTCTTGGTAGAACATTGCTTAAGGAAGAAGTCCCAAATTCAGTGACTTACACCAATAATATAGGGCTAATGGTTGTCTTTCTAGGCTTTTTAGGCTGGCGTACCTTATTAGTCTAGGCTGAGTTATTCTTGTTG
Source organism: Apodemus sylvaticus (assembly GCF_947179515.1). Classification (NCBI taxonomy): domain Eukaryota; kingdom Metazoa; phylum Chordata; class Mammalia; order Rodentia; family Muridae; genus Apodemus; species Apodemus sylvaticus. The sequence continues at coordinate 53,669,039 of NC_067479.1, read as the reverse complement.
TAGATAAAGAAGAAGAGAAGGCAAAAGTGGCACACTGAGACTCTTGCTACCACCTATAGCCTGCTCAGAGTTGTAGGCTGGCATCTATAGCCACAAATGACTGGTTAATGCAACTCACAACCAAGCTCAAAGTTAATGGCTCAGCAAAGAATGTTCTGTTTACAGAGAAGTCATGTCTTGGATGGGTACAGAAAAAGACATTGTGAGACAATCTCCTATAGCCATCTTTAGGTTTCACTTGGCTTCTTCTGCATAGACTCTTCAGCTATATTTTATGCTATCTGAATAACCATCTGTCTTTGGCTAAAGCTCTGAACACTGGCATAGTTCTTCAATTTATTCTCTTGTCATAAAGCACTGTTAAAAACTCTGTCACAGAGGCTGGAGATATGGTTTAGTAGTATAGTACCCCCTTCTAACATGTGTGAATCACTAGGTTCAATCCCCATGCAAAATGATAAAAATTTAATTAGAATCCCTGTCACCTACAGTACACATAGACATGATTTTAATATTTTATTCATAAGACCCTAGAGATAATGATGAGTTTGGGCATATTCTCGACTACCAGAAATATCTTATTCATTAATCTGAAAAAAAAATCAATGCTCTGAATGACTTTGTTGTGCGTGTTGAATAGATTCTGTGATACATTCTTGACATCTGCCTCCCCGTGATTGTGCTCTTGTGTGCCAGGCAGTTTTACACCCCTCTGACAAATTACCTAAAGTGAGCTGCTTACAAAGATGGCGAAGTTTATCTTGCCTTGTTGTCTGGGAGTTTTCCATCTATGGCTCATTAGCTATGTCATTCTTGGGCTTGTAGTAAAACAGAGTATTATGGTAGCAGTGTGTGTTGGAGGAAACTCTTCACCCATGGCAAGAAAAGACACAGGAAGAGGATAATGACTCAAAAGAACTTCAAGGACATGTCTCCAGAGACTAACTTTTACCCACAAAGCTTCATTTCTTGAAGGTTCCGTTATCTTCTAATATGCAACCAAGTCTTCAACACATAAGTCTTTAGGGACACTTATTTAAAGTATACCACCCAAGATTCTCTTTCTTTGATATGGGCAGGCCTGTGATTTTCATTTACTCAATGGATTATGACAAAGGTGATGAGGTGCATGGGATAGGCTAGGCAAGCTTACAAACCAGGCCAAATGAAAACAGTCTTCTGCTGATGTTGAAAGGAGCAAGGATATTGGGAAAATTATCATAGCAAATACACTGGCAGTGGCTTTAAATTCAGCTAATGATCACCAAGAGATGGAGATACTTAGTTCGGGATCTGGGAAGGACATGTAATTGGGGTGCGAATGGAGTCTTCAGTTGAGACTATAGCATGGCTGAAGCTTCCTTTAAAATCTGATGAGATCATGGAGCAGAGGATCGAGGTAGGCTTTTATCACACTCCTCACTCATGTGAGTAGGCATTGCTCTAAGCTGCTGAGTTTGTGATGATGTCATACAGTAGGAACCTTTTCAACCCATGGTTCCATTTCAGATTATCAAAGAGAAAGTGTTTTCATTAATATCTGTTACCTGGCAATTTCATGTGTTTGCTTCACTTTGATTGCTTTTTTTTTAAATGTTGACTTAATTCATTCATTAATGTGAAGAAGGATTTGGGGGTGGTGAGAAGATTAATATACATTCCTTTATGTCATATGTACTTGTATACTTACAGAGAACTAAACATGCTTGGGTATTTGTTGATTAAATAATTAGAAATCCATCACAGAAATGTTTTCTGTCTCCACAAAGTTCACATTTTGTTTGAAGGGCCAGTGAACAATGATTAGTTCTAAAATTACAATTAATTTTTTAAAGTATTAGCAACTGGAGGGAAAAGATAACTAGATGATCTCTAGGAGCTAGAATAAATAGAGGGTCTTTCCCAGAGAAGACTTGTGCAGGGTTAGCATCTAAGCTGGGATTCAGCAGATGAGAAATGGCAGTATATTTCACTGAATTCCCACTAGTTTAGAGTTAGGTGAGTTCTTTTGGTGTGAAATTGCATTTGCTCATGTGCACATCTATGTGTGGGAGTGGTGATAATACAGTTGAGAAGTAGGATAGGAATTGGGTTTGGAAATAAATTCAAAGAAAATAAATGTTTGGGGTTCAGGATATTGAAAGAAAGTATAATGAATAGCAGAAAGAATACATGCTTGGAATATAATATTATGATAAATTGAGTAGGAATGGCATGATGGAAGACCATGTTAGCAATTCTCAGGATATAAAACAAATCTTTTAAAATCATGAAGCTAGTTATTGAGTTTTACCTAGCAAATTTCGACCAAGTACATAGCTAGTTTCATATTCAAAAGAGCAGAGTCAAGCAGTTTTTGAGGCATGTTGAATATCCATCTTTGTCTGACATCTCTGCATTTTTCTGTGAGTCACTCTGCTGGCTTTTATTAGGCTATAGATATCTCAGAGCACCACGGACCTAAATCTTTTGCTTCTGTCAGGTTTGCAACTCAGTGCATTTAGAAGAGGCCAGCATGCTTTCTGAGGCTGCCAAGAACCTAAAGAGTTTTCCCTTATTTTGGCTTGAGCTCTTCTCTTTCCAATTAGTCTCTTAAATGTTTGCCTCATAGGTATTTCTCTTGATGGCAATAATCTTTTTCCCAGAAGTATGTTTGGATATGAGAGTACATCTGTCTTGCGAGTCTGGCGCCTTATTAAATGTAATCATGTGCTATGTGAATACTAGAAATGACTGGAAAAAAATTTGGAGATTTGTATGGAGGGAGTAGAGGCAGGAAGGAGGACAAGAGAAGGGGAAGACAAAGGAGAAAGAGAGGGAAGGAGAAGGGGATTAGAAAGAGAAGGAAGGGGAAGGGAAAGAAAGGGAAGGAGAGGTTAGAAAGGGAGTGAGAGAGAAGGGTTACAGAAAGACACAAAGACGGGTTATGAAATAGAGCAATATTCAGGAACAGGAAGAGGTGGAAGTGAAGAAAATGAGAAAATTCTTTGGAAGCATCAACAAAATAATAAACCCAAATCAATCTGACTTAATTAAGTGCTAGGGTTTTGAGACAATTATATCAGCATAGTGTTTGTGGATCAGACAGATAGGATAGGACATAGGAGAGGGGAGCAGCCCCACAGGGAGAGCTCCCTTTGCAGAGACAGGAAGGTCTCAATGAATAATAAAATGGTTTGAGAATCCAGTCAGGCCTCCTTTTCTGGGTTCAAGGTTCCAGAAAAAGAAGCTAATTTCACGTTCAAGTGACAAGGAACCTATTGAGTCGGGAGCAGGGCTGTTCAGTATTAGGCTCTAGGTAATTGGAGAGTATGTTGAACTTTTATAGAAAAGGAAAATTGCCAGGGGGTCTCTCCTCCAGAGAGACCCACACCCTTGCACCCAAGGTCTGATTACTGGAGTTAGGATTTTAATCACGTGGTTGACCAAGGTGGAGTTAGAGAAGGAATAGATTACAAGTCTGGGTATAAACTAAAGGGTATATTCTTTGTGTTTTGACATAGGGGTAAATTTATCATGTCTAGAACTCCTGAGAGGTGTCTTTTTGTCATTCTAGTCTTCTCTTCTTTTTCTTACTCTTTACTATCACTCACTTTACTAGGCCTCACTCTCAGCCAGTATATTATCTTTACTGTCAAGTTTAACTTTCATAGTTTGATTATTAGCACCTGAACAGGGACTTGAACCCTGAACCCTCAGATTAAAAGCCCGATGCTCTACCAATTGAGCTATCCAGATCCCTCAGTATATTATTTTTAAATGTTTATTATCGTCATCCTCCTCTTCCTCCTCCTCCTCATCATTATCTAACCTGTAGTCTTTGGAACATTTCTATTTTTTTTTTAAAATTAACTCACTATGATATTATAGCTTGTAAGGAAGTCACTATCTTATAGAATTTCATTCAACCACAATTTATTAGTTGTTCATGGACCAGATATTCTGTGTAGTTAAAGTGATCAGAATGTGAGTCCTGGTTCTTCAGACATCACAGTAGCAGTTTAGTGGGGGGGGGGGAAGATTTTGTTATACAAACAGATATGGCACAGCATTATACGTGTTTATTGGGGCTTGTTACTCTCCATCAGAATGGAAAAACAACTGGAGCTCAGAAGGTTGGTGGCATGCAAAAACAGAGATGAAGTCAGGGAGGTAGAGAGGGCTTTCCAAGGCAAGGGTGTGGAAGCTGTGGAGGGACAAAGCATGCTTCATGTTACATGTGGATGGGAAGGTGTGGCTGAAGCATGCGAGGGAGTATTAGGGGGAGAGTGAAGGATAGACAAAAGGTGGACAGGACCCAGTTCCTGGACACTCGCTGTAAGCATTAGCGAGTTAATGGACTTAAAAGCAATATGGGCAAGTCTTTGTTTAAAGATAAAATCCTACTAGCTGTGCTTAGGAAGGATTCTGAAGGCTAGCAAAAGGAGACAAATTAGTAAACTTTGTTGGTATGAGGATTGAAGTGGCCCTGGACTGGGTGGAGATGGTAGGGACAGATGACAATAGCTGGATGGATTTAAAAGACAGAGCAACGGAATTTGGTAGGTAGTTGGAAAATAGGGGTGAGGGAGGAAGGAGGCTCTTTGGTAAAAAAGGAGGAAAATGTATTTATGGGACAGATGAAGAGCTCATCTTTGGACATGTTTGAAGGTCTTAGAGGTAAGTGTAAACCAAAGTGAGTGAAATCATGTGGGGCATTTTAGCGAGTATGAGGTTAAATAAGGCCAGTGAAAAAGAGAGGGTTTTGCCAGAAAGACGAGAGACTCTTTTGTTTTGTTTTGGTTTTTTGTTTGTTTGTTTGTTTGATTTTTAAAATCTGGTACAACTAGGTATTCTTGACAAGTGAATAGAATCTTTGTTCAGAAGAGGGAAAAGCTCAAACTTAGAGTTTTTTAATGTTGTTGGTTCTTAAAATGGTGAACATTTCTCCTAAAGAGCCAATGTGAGAAGATTCCTCATTATGTCTGGAGAATGAATGGAAACTTGAAGGTAAGGAGCAAGTTTGATCCCAAATGTATAGAAGCAAACAGAGAACCCCTTAATATTGTGAATAGACTTTCTTGAGTATTACACTTTTTATATATGTATGTATGTATGTATGTATGTATGTATATATATATATATATATATATATATATATGCACATTGTATTATGTATTTCCTTAAATTTTCTTTTGACTAGAAATTTAATTCAAGAAGACATTGCTACTTTGAATATTATCGTGGAGAGACATTTTTGAAAATAGTATCTGAGATATTAAAAGTTGTAAACATGATCTTGTTGCTGGTTTTCTTTTTTCTTTCACCTCAAACTATGTCTTTCATATCAATAAACAAAGACATATAGACCTGAATGTCTGGAATTCCATCATATCTATGACTGATAGTAGATAACCAAACCCATACCAATTGGAATTTACCAGGGAGTTTTGCCCCGAGACTGTCCTGCAGCTCACAAGGAAGGTGTGAGGAAGGAATCCCACTCTGGGAGAACCGACAGCACCGCCTGCCAACCCATGCAGCACAAGATTGGAATTTTGCACCTAGGATGCATTTGCCAAAGCGACCCTTCAGAACCACTTGGACCTGGGACCTGGACCCATGTGGCCAAATTTCTAATTTTCTCCATTTAATCTTCTGCATTGCTACAATAAAGAACCACACACCCCTCTCTCTTTTATAATTGCTACTAATGCACCATTTTATAGAGTAAGAAGACTTGCTACATGAAATTACATGCACACTTACAATTTTAATAACTATTACCATGTCACTACTGTACAGATTGTTTCAATTTGCATTTTCACCAGTAAGGTACCAGTTCACATTTTTGTCTTACCAGTTTCTGTCTCCAAAATGTCAAAACCCTGCCAGCCAGATGAATCAGAAAACAAAGCAGAATAGTTTTTTTTTTAACTTTTTTAAAAATTTTTTTTAACTTTTTTTATTCGATATATTTTTTATTTACATTTCAAATGATTTCCCCTTTTCTAGCCCCCCACTCTCCGAAAGTCCCATAAGCCCCCTTCTCTTCCCCTGTCCTCCCACCCACCCCTTCCCACTTCCCCGTTCTGGTTTTGCTGAATACTGCTTCACTAAGTCTTTCCAGAACAAGGGGCCACTCCTCCTTTCTTCTTGTACCTCATTTGATGTGTGGATTATGTTTTGGGTATTCCAGTTTTCTAGGTTAATATCCACTTATTAGTGAGTGCATACCATGATTCACCTTTTGAGTCTGGGTTACCTCACTTAGTATGATGTTCTCTAGCTCCATCCATTTGCCTAAGAATTTCATGAATTCATTGTTTCTAATGGCTGAATAGTACTCCATTGTGTAGATATACCACATTTTTTGCATCCACTCTTCTGTTGAGGGATACCTGGGTTCTTTCCAGCATCTGGCAATTATAAATAGGGCTGGTATGAACATAGTAGAGCATGTATCCTTATTACATGGTGGGGAATCCTCTGGGTATATGCCCAGGAGTGGTATAGCAGGATCTTCTGGAAGTGAGGTGCCCAGTTTTTGGAGGAACCGCCAGACTGATTTCTAGAGTGGTTGTACCAATTAAAGCAGAATAGTTTTAATTTCCATTATGAATGTGATTAAAGATAGTTATTATGCTTTAGGCTATTTTGGTAATTCACTTTATAACATGCATTTGACTTTCCTATTTTGTTTTCTAAATTAATCATAGCAATTCTTTGTGTATATTAATGATAATAATATATACATTTTTCCTTAAATTGTCTTTTGTCTTGATTTTGTTTATGGTGGTTAGTAGAAAGCATTTTAAAAAACATTTTTGTTTTGTTTTGTTTTTGCAGTTAAGTTTATCAACAGTCTCAAAAAGTTCTTTCTAAGTTGTATAACTTGGATTGTGAAGCAGTAAGAAAAGTCTGCTATTTAATTCTCTGTTGATTTATGGTTTTATTTGCTTTTTGCTTATTTTGCTACTTAAAATTTTAAGCTACTTGGAATTTTTCCCAATATAAAGTTAAGAGTTCTTGCATAGGGACTTAGCTTAGAGCTAAAGTGTTATATTTCTATATAAGAGACTAATTAAGAGAATAGAAAGTTGAAGATATTCTTTTTCTGTAAGATTGGAGTGATTGAGAAAAGTTTGCATGCTCAGTGTGTGTGAAAGATGACAGCTATGAGTTTATCATAAACACATTACAAGCAACTTTATCTCTCTTTCTTAACATTATTTCGTAACATGCCGAATAGAATTTAGCCAGGTGAAAAAACTCCTACCTTTCTATTTGCTTAAAGGCAGACATAAAAAAAATTCTGATTATACACATCAAACCCAGAACTAGATATCATGCCATGTATGTTCGGATGGCTTTCAAAAAGATATAAGATATCTCGGGTGTAGCTCAGTGATAGAGAACTTGCCTAGCATATTTGTCTACCATGAGGTCCTGGATTTATCTACAGCATGCATGTGTGCATACCCTGCATATGCACACCATATACACTAGAAAAAAACAAAGGTAAGTGTTGATTGTGTAGGGTAGGAAAAGGAAACCTTGGATGGTGGGTAGGAATGTGAATGTAAAGCTAATGTGTAAAAAGCATGGAGGATCCTCAGGAAGTTTTAAGTAGACCTATCATGTCATCTTAAAGTCCCATTACTGGGCTCATAGCCACGTGAAAGAACATCTTTAAGTCAAAGAGCTAGTCACTGTAGCATTATTCACAATGGCCAGGCAAAGAAACAAGTTAGATGTACACCAACTGATAAATGGATAAAGACAACATGGTGTACGTACACAATGGAGTCTTATTCAACTTCAAAAAGTAATAGATGTTGTGAGCACTGGCCAATCTGGAGAACATCAGGATAAATGAAATAAACCAGACACAAGTGGTCTATCTCTGAACATTCTCATGTGTGTGGAATCTATCTTAGAAAAATTCAAAGAATTGAGGGTGGAATAAGTATTGCCAGGAACCAGGAGAGAGGAACATGTCAGTCAAAGAGTTCAACATTTCAGTTCTGGGGGATGATTGAGCTCTGGAGACCCAGTGTGCAGCATGGTGACTACAATTAATAACCTCAGAGGGTGCGCTAATAATTTTTTAGTAGAGTGGATTTTAAGTGTTTCCCCAGTCCAAATAAATGAACAAAAATATGAACTATTTAGGCAATGGAGATGTTAGCTTGATGGTGGTGATCATTTTGCAATGCATAGATACATACATTAAAGCATTACATTGGGGAGTAGAAATGTTGCTCTGTGCTAGAGCACATAGTCTATGGGAACCTTGAAGTAAATTATCAGCAATGCAAGAAATGAAAATATTACATTGCACACCTTAAATATCTTTAATTCTTGTCAAATTTACCTTAATAAAGTTGGAGAAAATTAGAGTTACCTTGCACCTTCCCTGTCTCCTCCAAAACCTAACCCCAACCTCCAAAACATGCCTAGAATTCTGACTAGGGCTAGGGGAACCAAAAAAATCTTAGCATAGAGCGAAAGTGCAGAATCAGAAATAGGATCCCTTGTTGGCCTTTTGGGTATGGTAAGTGCAGACACATAAGGAAAATCACAGTACTTTTTCAGTTTCTAAATTGCTAACCAGATTTCACAGTGAAACTGCAGACAGATTATTGAATATGGTGCTGGACATTAGCCTCAGCAGAGTGATAAATAAAGTTTTTATATAGCCCTTGGGTTGAGTTTTGCAATCAAATTGGTTCAGGTTAGGTCAGCTGTTACTGCCAATGAGTTTCTGAAAAACTTGTTTTTATAGCTTTTTTGATTTTTAAATTTCTGTAAAGAGATTACAGGCATATAACTTTGCAGATTCTCTGAGCTCTGTTTCTTTCCAATGGTTTCCCTAGAAGCTACCTGGATCAGCAGAGACTTCTCATTCCCTGTGGTGGAGACAGACGTGTATTTTGCTCTTCAGATAATAATTACAAGGGTGAAACTACAGACTAATGTTTTAAAGGTGACTTTACCTATAATTTTGGTTAACAAAATGTTATAGCTAAAACTTTTCCTATCAAATACACACACATATGAAATATACACATATACCCCAAATTCTTCTCATACTCAAAATTTATTCTTTTCTCATTTTATACTTTCCTGATCAACTGTTTGTGATGGAGAGTTATTATCTTACTGGCTGACTGATTTGTATGTGTTTTCACAGTGGGTGGTGCCCAGGATTGAAGCAGCAAAGGAAGAATAAGAGTGCATTTTTCAAGTATGTGTGCTGACTTTAGTGAGTGTAATCCAGTGTATGGTTATTAGTACACATAGCTATGGGTTGCTTTGGGGGTACAGAACAAGCATAGGTAAATCAAAAGGGGGAGGTAAAGAGTTGGACTTCTGAGCTTTTGGGCTAGTATCTACTTATCAGCGAGTGCATACCGTGTGTGTTCCCTTGTGATTGTGTTACCTCACTTAGGATGACACTTTCTAGTTCCATCCATTTGCCTAAGAATTTCATGAATTCATTGTTTTTAATTGCTGAGTAGTATTCCATTGTGTAAATACACCACATTTTCTGTATTCATTCCTCCATTGAGGGACAACTGGGTTCTTTCCAGCTTCTGGCTATTATAAATAAGGCTGCAATGAACATAGTGGAGCATGTGTCCTTATTATATGCTGGGGAATCCTGAGTATATGCCCAGGAGAGGTATAGTAGAGTATAGTATCATGCCAAGTTTTCTAAGGAACCACCAGAATGATTTCCAGAGTGGTTGTACCATCTTGCAATCCCACCAGCAGTGGAGGAGTGTTCCTCTTTCTCCACATCCTCACCAACACCTGCTGTTTCCTGAGTTTTTCATCTTAGCTGTTCTAACTAGTGTGAGGTAGAATCTCAGGATTGTTTTGATTTACATTTCCCTGATAACTAAGTATGTTGAACATTTCTTTAGGTGCTTCACAGCTACTTGAGTTTCCTCAGTTGAGAATTCTCTATTTAGCTGTGTACCCCATTTTTAATAGAGTTATTTGACTCTCTGGTGTCTGACTTCTTGAGTTCTTTGTATACATTGGATATTAGCCCTCTATTGGGTGGAGGACTTGTATAGATCTTTTGCCAATCTGTTGGTTGCCATTTTGTCCTATTGACAATGTCCTTTGCCTTACAGAAGCTTTGCCATTTTATGAAATCCCATTTGTTGATTCTTGTTCTTAGAGCATAAGCCATTGGTGTTCTGTTCAGGAAAATTTCCCCTGTGCCCATGTGTTCACGGCACTTCCCTACTTTCTCATCTATTAGATTCAATGTGTCTGGTTTTATGTGCAGGTCCTTGATCCACTTGGTCTTGAGCTTTGTACAAGGAGATAAGAATGGGTTGATTTGCATTTTTCTACATGCTGATCTCCAGTTGATCCAGCACCATTTGGTAAAAATGCTGTCTTTTTTTCCATTGGATGTTTTTAGCTCCTTTGTCAAATATCAAGTGAACATAGGTGTGTAAGTTTATTTCTGGGTCTTCAATTCTATTCCATTGATCTTCCTGCCTCTCTGTACCAATACCATACAGTTTTTAGCATTATTGCTCTGTAGTAGAGTTTGAGGTCAGGGATGGTGACCCAGAAGTTCTTTTGTTGTGACTAATAGTTTTCACCATTCTGGGGTTTTTGTTATTCCAAATGAATTTGCAAATTGCTCTTTCTAGCTCTATGAAGAATTGATTTGGAATTTTGATGGGGATTGCATTGAATCTGTAGATTACTTTTGGCAAGATGGCCATTTTTATTATACTAATCCTGCAAATTCATGAGCGTGGGAGATCTTTCCATCTTCTGAGATCTTCTTTGATTGCTTTCTTCAGAGACCTGAAGTTCTTGTCATACAAATCTTTCACTTGTTTGGTTAGAGTCACTCCAAGGTATGTAATGTACTCACTGATAAGTGAATATTAGCTCAAAAGCTCAGAATAAACAAAATACTATTCACAGACCACATGAAGCTTAAGAAGAAGGAATACCAAAGCATGGGTGCTTTGGTTTTTCTGAGAAAGGGAATGGAATACTCACAGGAGCAATTATGGAGACAAAGTGTGGGGCAGAGACCGAAGGAAAGGTCATCCAGAGACTGTCCTACCCAGGGATTAATCCTATAAACAGTCACCAATACCAGAACTATTGTAGATGCTAGGAAGTACTTGCTGAAAGGAGCCTGATATGTCTGTTTCCTGAGGGGCCCTACCAGAGCCTTACAGATACAAAGGTATATGCTAATAGCCAACCATTGGACTGAGTGTGAGTGTGGGGTCCCCAATGAATGAGATGGAGTGAGAACTGGAGGAGCTGAAGGGGTTTGTAGCCTCATGGGAAGAAGAATGATGATGATGATGGCCAACTCAACCCTCCAGGGCTCCCAGAGACTAAGCCATCAACCAAGGGATACACATGGTTCCAGCTGCATTTGTACCAGAGGAATGCCTTGTTGGGAATCAGTGGCAGAAGGGGTCCTTGGTCCTATGAAGGCTGGATAGATGCCCCAGCATGGGGAAATCAAGGTGGGGTAGGTGGGAGTGGTTTGGGTGGAGGGGCTTCCTCATGGAGGCAGGGAGAGGGATGATGGGTTGGGGGTTTTCTGGGAGTGGGGGAAACCAAGAAAGCAAATAACATTTAAAATGTAAATGAAGAATATATTCAATAAAAGTTAAAAATAATTAATAAAAATTTAAAAAGAGTTGAACTTCATTCTGAGGGTAAAAGGAGTTGAGAGAGGAACTGGTAAAATAAAATGTTAATTGCAAGGTACATATGGGGCACTAAAGGCTTAGTTATGTCCAAGTAAAAAGTACTGGTAAGAGAGTGAGAGACAAAAAGCCAGATTTGTAGGAAGAAGTCAGATCCTAGAAGCTCCAATATCTTAAGCTGGGGCATCTGACCACTCACTGTTTTGAAGCCTGGTAGGAAGGAGATACCACTGAACAATTTTAAGAAGAAAACTAACAAGGCTGGGTATATTAAGTTACTTGTTTTCCTGTCAATGTAACTTAATCCCTGACAAAAATGTGTAATGGGGAAGGATATATTTTGGCCAGTAGTCCTGAGAGTACATTCTGTTACAGATGGGCAGACATGATGACTGGGATGCCAGGGGCTGGAAGCCTAGTTTACTCACTTCTTGATAGATCACCAGGAAGAAGGCAGCATGGGATGGAGTTAAATTCAATTCCATTCATCTACCTGCCTGTTCCTGTACCAATACCATGCAGTTTTTATCACTACTGCTCTGTAGTATAGCTTGTGGTCAGGGATGGTGATGCTGCCAGAAGTTCTCTTATTGTTGAGAATAGTTTTCACTATCCTTGGTTTTTTGTTATTCCAGATAAATTTGGAATTGCTCTTTCTAATGCTATGAAGAATTTGAGTTGGAATTTTGATGGGAATTGCATTGAATATGTAGATTGCTTTAGGCAAGATGGCCATTTTTACTATATTAGCCCTGCTAATCCATGAGCATAGGAGATCTTACCATCTTCTGAGATCTTCAATTTCTTTCTTCAGAGTCTTGAAGTTCTTGTAATACAGATCTTTCATTCTCTTGGTTAGAGTCATACCAAGGTATTTTATATTATTTGTGGGTATTGTCAAGGGTCTCATTTCCCTAATTCCTTTCTCAGCCTCTTTATCCTTTGGGATAGGCTACTGATTTGTTTGAGTTAATTTTATATCCATCCACTTTGCTGGAGTTGTTTATGCTTTAGGAGTTCTCTGGTAGAATTTTTGGGGTCACTTAATTATACTATCATATCATCTGCAAATAGTGACACTTTGACTTCTTCATTTCCAGTCTGAATCCCTTTTACCTCCTTTTGTTGTCTAATTGCTCTGGCTAGGACTTCCGAGTACTATGTTGAACAGGTAGGGAGAGAGTGGACAGCCTTATCTAGTCCCTGATTTGAGTGAGATTGCTTCAGGTTTCTCTCCATTTAGTTTGATGTTGGCTACTGGTTTGCTGTATATTGCTTTTAACATGTTTAGGTATGGGCCTTGAATTCGTGATCTTTCCAAGACTTTTATCTTAAAGGGATGTTGGATTTTGTCAAATGCTTTCTCAGCATCTAATGAAATGATCATGTTAGATTTTTTTCTTTGAGTTTGCTTATATAGTGGATTCCATAGATGGATTTCTGTATATTGGACCATTCCTGCATCCCTGGGATGAAGCCTACTTGATCATGGTGTATGATTGTTTTGATGTGTTCTTGGATTTGGTTGGCGTGAATTTTATTGAGTATTTTTTGCATTGATATTCATTGAAATTGGTCTAAAGTTCTTTCTTTGTTGGGTCTTTGTGTAGTTTAGGTATCAGAGTAATTGTGGCGTCATAAAATGAAATGGGTAGTGTTCCATCCATTTCTATTTTGTGGAATAGTTTGAAGAGTATTGGTATTAGGTCTTCTTTGAAGGTCTGATAGAAGTCTGCATTGAGCCCATCTTGTCCTGGGCTTTTTTTTGGTTGGGAGATTATTAATGACTGCTTCTATTTCTTTAGGGGTTATGGGATAGTTTAGATCATTTATCTGATCCTGATTTAACTTTGGTATCTGGTATCTGTCTAGAAAATTGTCCATTTCCTCTAGATTTTCTACTTTTGTTGAGTATAGGCTTTTGTAGTAGGATCTGATGATTTTTTGGATTCCATCAGTATCTCTTGTTATGCCTCCCTTATCATTTCTGATTTTGCTGATTTGGGTACTGTCTCTGTGCCCTCTGGTTAGTTTGGTTAAGGGTTTATCTATCTTGTTGTTTTTGTCAAAGAACCAGCTCCTAGTTTGGTTGATTCTTTGTATAGTTCTTTTTGTTTCTACTTGGTTGATTTCAGCCCTGAGTTTCATGATTTCCTGCCATCTACTCCTCTTGGGTGTATTTGCTTCTTTTTGTTTTAGAGCCTTCAAGCTGTGCTATTAAGCTGTTAGTGTATGTTCTTTCCAGTTTCTTTTTGGAGGCACTCAGAGCTATGAGTTTTCCTCTTAGCACTGCTTTCATGGTGTCCCACAAGTTTGGGTATGTTGTGCCTTCATTTTCATTAAATTCTAAAAAGTCTCTAATTTCTTTATTTATTTCTTCCTTGATCAAGTTATCATTAAGTAGAGTGTTGTTCAGTTTCCATGTGTATGTGGGCTTTCTGTTGCTTTGTGTTATTGAAGACCAACCTTATTCTGTGATGATCTGATAGGGTGCATGGAATTATTTTAACCTTCTTATATCTGTTGAGGTCTGTTTTGTAACTGACTATATGGTAAGTTTTGGAAATGTTACTGTGAGGTGCTGAGAAGAAAGTATATTCTCTTAGGATAAAATGTTCTATAGATATCTGTTAAATCCATTTGGTTCATAAAGTCTGTTAGTTTCACTGATTCTCTGTTTAGTTTGTGTTTCTCAGATCTGTCCATTGATGAGAGTGGGATGTTGAAGTCTCCCACTATTGTTGTGTGGGGTGCAATGTGTGCTTTGGGCTTTATTAAAGTTTCTTTTATGAATGCTGGTGCCCTTGTTTTTGGAGAACACATGTTCAGAATTGAGAGTTCATTTTGACAGATTTTTCCTTTGATAAGTATGAAGTGTCCTTCCTTATCTTTTTATTACTTTAGGTTAAAAGACAATTTTATTCAATATTAGGATGGCTATACCAGCTTGCTTCTTTGGACAATTTGCTTGGACAATTATTTTCCAGTCTTTTACTCTGAGGTAGTGTCTACTTTTGTGCCTGAGGTAGGTTTCCTACATGCAGCAAAATGTTGGGTCCTGCTTATGTATCCAGTTTTTTAGTCTATGTCTTTTTATTGGTGAATTGAGTCCATTGATATTAAGAGTTATTAAGGAGAAGTGATTGTTGATTCCTATTATTTTTGTTATTAGAGGTGGAGTTATGTTTGTGAGTCTCTCTTCCTTTTGGTTTGTTAAAAGAAGATTAATTTCTTGCTTTTTCTAGTATCTAGTTTCCCTCCTTTTGTTGGTGTTTTCCATTCATTATCCTTTGAAGGGCTGGATTTGTAGAAAGATATTGTATAAAGTTGTTTTTGTCATGGAATACCTTGGTTTCTCCATCTATGGTAATTGAGAGATTTGCTGGGTATAGCAGTCTGGGTTGGCATTTGTGTTCCCTTATGGTCTGTATGACATCTGCCCAGGATCTTCTGGCTTTCATAGTCTCTGGTGAGAAGTCTGGTGTAATTCTGATAGGTCTGCCTTTATATGTTACTTGACCTTTTTCCCTTACTGCTTTTAACATTCTTTCTTCGTTTAGTGCATTTAGTGTTTTAATTATTATGTGATGGGAGGAATGTCTTTTCTAGTCAAATCTATTTGGAGTTCTGTGGGCTTCTTGTATGTTCACGTGCATGTCTTTCTTTAGGTTAGGGAAGTTTTCCTCTATAATTTTGTTGAAGACATTTATTGGCTCTTTAATTTGGAAATCTTCACTCTCTTCTATACTTATAATCCTTAGGTTTGGTCTTCTCATTATGTCCTGGACTTCCTGGATGTTTTGGGTCAGGAGCTTTTTGCATTTTACATTTTCTTTGACTGCTGTGTCAAGGCTTTCTATGGTATCTTCTGCATCTGAAATTCTCTTCTCTATATCTCGTATTATGTCATTGATACTTCATCCATGACTCCTGACTTCTTTCCAAGGTTTTCTATGTCTGGAGTTGTTTCCCTTTGTGATTTCTTTATTGTTTCTACCTCTATTTTTAGATCCTGGATGGTTTTGTTCAATTCTTTCACCTGTTTGGTTGTGCTTTCCTGCAATTCTTTAAGGGATTCTACCTGTTTACCTGTCCTCTCCTGTATTTCTTTAAGGGAGTGATTTATGTCCTTCTTGAAGTCCTCTATCAACATCATGAACTGTGATTTTAAATTCAAATCTTGCTTTTCAGGTGTGTTGTGGTATCCAGAGCTTGGTGTTGTGGGAGAATTGGGTTTGGATGGTGGTGTCATGTTGCCTTGATTTCTATTGGTAACTTTCCTAAGTTTGCCTTTTGCTATCTGCTTATCTCTGGTGTTAGTTGGTCCTGGTGTCTCTGCTGGTGCTTGTCCCTCCTGTGTGCCTGCAAGCCTGTCTCAGCACCCCTGGGTGACTGGCTCTCCCCTGGAGCAGAGTGCTGTGACACTGCCCTGCTCCTGGGTGCAGGTGAGGCCCTGGAGGACCCTGTCCCAGCTGTTCTGACACTCAGGTGTTCCCTGTGCTCTTGACTGTACCTGCCTGCTCAGACTCTGGAGTGAATATGGTAGCCTCACTTCTAAACTTGGCACTCCCTGCTGTGACTCATTCTTAAATGTAATATAAAGTCCTAGTCTTTTGAAAGCTACTATTGTAAACTTTTAAGAATAATTAAGAAATACAAGTTAGTAGTCAGTATTCAGAACTATACTTATAGTCGTGCTGTAAAACTTTATTATCCTCCTGCATATGTTTTCAAAGTTAAAAACCAAGTAAGTAGGAGCAGACCAATTTGCCTATTTAGGTATACTCTAGATAGATAGATGGCCCTCAAACACTTTAAGAGCTACAGAATATGGGCTTTAAAATGTTTGATAAAAAAGGCTTTTTGTGACAGAGAGACACATCAGTTCCTGACAACAGCCCAAGGCTCCTCTAAAGAAGATAATGGGCACAGAAGAATCTCTACTTGGAGCTTGCTTTTAAACACTATAATCTCAAAATATCCACTTTTTCGACAGGTGAGGAAATAACAAACATTTGCATGTAGAAACCACATAATGGTCCATAGAAAGGGCAATACCAAGTATCCTGCTAGCACCTGGCATTGCTGGCACAGAAATTAACAGCTGAAAACACAGTGACACTCCTACATAGCCATTTGATACAATATGTGTAGGGGTAAGTCATCCCAACAGTTCTGATCTAATTGGCTGGGTAGTAGAGAGAAATACGCTAGGATGAAGGTCATAGGACTGATAATTAACTAGCACCTAGGAGATGCCCTTGCTTTATTGCTTAAATAGTTTGGCAGATGGTGGTGCTTTTAATGTGGAGTATGTGGTATGGGCAAAGTTAGTCAGAAATGGGTATCTTGAAGATAAGAGGACTGAATGTGATAGACCAATAGAGCTACTGAGGAGATAATTCCAAATAAATTTGGTACGTAAGAGTAAGGTTACACCAAATGAATAGTTTTGAGAGTTATCAGAACATATCTGTTGTAGTTCCTTCCCCCCCCCCCCCCCCCCCGCAAAATAAATATTTGGGATATTTGAGATATAAGGCAGGGCTATAGGGAATAAACACAAGAAATTCAGGGTCAGTTTCCTGAACTAGATAAATGTGTGACCTGTACAAATTGAGTAGCTATAAGTTTTTTCCTCAATATGATTATGTAGAAGCATTGCACTAAGGGAGTTTCTAACATAGAGTGGCGGAAGCTAGAACTTGCTGAGAAGAACCTGCTGCCATGACCTTGAGATTACAGGGCAGAGCTTTATGTTGTTGCTCAAGTTCTACCTCAGGTGCATCTGAGTGACCTCATTGTTATCTTTCCGCAGTGGAGTGGGTCTGTTTGGCATGTCTGTACAGGTACCAAACAATGATTCCCAGTGGCGGTAGTCATCGTAAAATGTTCTTATTGCTTTCTCTTTCTCTTATTTGTTAGTTAGAGAATGCTGGATGGCTAATGTATATGGAATGAGATTTCTTTGTTTGAGCTGGTTTTGTTAAAATTTAGGATTAAAGTTTCTGTTCATCTTTATTGCTAGTATTCATTATATACCGGCATACCGCTTTCTCCAGCTCTATAAGGCATCGCATACAATTTGCTGATCTAGAAGCTGAGACAAAAGCAGATGATTTTCCTCTTTATTACTGTATTATGCTCTTCCCTTACCATTATTAAGTTTCACAACCACTGCTAATTTCCCTTTCTCTAGCTCTTACAGGCCACAGGACCTTTTGCACATTCTTTATGGAATTGTTCTCTATGTTCTATTCTTGACTGGTACTTTCTCAGATTTCTGTTTTTAGAGTACAGTATAGTTTCCTAGCTGTATTCCAGTGTTTCATGCACATAACAATGATGGAAATATAGTCCATATTTATTTTTATTTGGGTCATTTAATTTGAACAAAGGGTGAGATTAACATCACATTGCTAAGTAGGTGAGAAATTTGAGGACCCGAAAGCCCAAGTAACATCATCAGAACCAAGCTTGTACACAGAGAAGTGCATTTGAACCTAATATAACCGATATACACGGCATTGATGCTCCTATTAGGTCACTGTTTTGTGTAGGGATGTAGGGCCTCATTTCTAAGGGATAGTATTCCTTCTAGATAAGCCGCCTTTGGTAGTAGGTCTGCCTTTTCTCCAGTGTCTGCTGGGATTTTTCTTTTCTTTATTTTTTTTTAAAGAACAGTAATAAAACAAAAACAAAATAAAAACAAATAACAAAAAAAGTAAGCCCTGTAATCTAAGGTGGATTTTTGAGAACTCAGTAGGTAAATGATTTTGTTTTCCCTGCAGAAGGGAAATTCCCAGTCTTTTCAGAACTGATTATAAGTGATGCTTTCCCTGGGGACATAATCAGTCCTGGACAGTTTGTTCCGATGAAATCTGTGTTTCTTTATCTTGCCTTGCCCTGAGGAAGGTGAGCAGTTTTCAACCTTTACTTTTTAATGGCTATGTAAGAAGAAAAAGCAATTGGATGCCAGGGGAGAGGTTATTCATACTGGAAATGGGTGAGGGAGCTCCAAGGTTAGAAGCCTTGTGTCACTGGCAGGGGTCTGATCCAGGAGTCCTCTCCCTGTCCTGGTAATTATTTCAAGGAGCTTAATCAAGTCTCCTCCAGCTCTGTGTAAATCACAGGGAGAGTAGACTAATTGCCATTTTCTTCCTTTAATTTACATCACATCCTCTCATTAAACAACTCTAGTAAGCAGCCACATGAGCGGAAGTGACAACTCTACTGCAGTTTCTTCCCTCCATACCTCTAAGTTGAGCAGAGTAACAACCCCGAGGAATCAGAATTTCAAATACTATTGATACCCATCTAATGAGAGGAAGGAACAAATAGCTCAGGGTGAGACATGTCTTTCTCTTCTGCCCTAGGAACTGTCTTAGCAGTCTTAAAAATGCTTTGATTTTGAAAGTAGGTTTTCAAATTGCAAAAACCTCCCCTTTCATTCTGATACATTCTTCTGGGGATGCTGTAGAGAACATTTCTTGTTGTTGTTCTGTTATTTAATTAATTCATTCACTTACTTTTTGTGAGACAGTGTCACAGGTCAGACTGGTCCTGGTTTTGCAGTGATTCTCTAGCCTCAGGTTCCCAAGAGACAGGGTTATAGGCATGTGTCTCCATGGTCAACATAGAGAAAAAAATTCAATATTGTTATATTGAAATGGCATAGACTTATATATTTCAAAACCTAGTTTAATAAGGTTGCTTAACTACTTTAATCTCCCTTCTAGTCTGCCACCCACCAGAGGTGGAAAGGAAAGGTTAATAGGGCCAAAGGGGATGTGGACCTATTCAGAAATAGTTCTTTGGTGTGATTCTTTGTCAGGATACCAGAAGTTCCGTTCACACTAATCAGGAGTGGTAGTTTGATCCCCATGAAAATACTGTTCACAAATCAGCAACAGCAATTCTATCCAGAAGAAACCACAAGTCTCTGCCAATTAGCCCTAGTCTGAGTAAGGGACAAGAAGCTATGGGAACACACCACCAGAAGTTCTATGGTGTGTGTTTCTATCTGTGAAGCCATGACAAATGATGATCAGTGAAGAAGGCAAGGCAAACTAATGCTGTAGTGTCCTCAGTAAAGACAAGCCTCAGCAAAGTCCAATGAAGAACAGCAACGAGCTACAAGGTGAACTGATGCCACAGTGTTGTTCATTGTTTGTTGGGCTATACTTAGGCCATTTCCAAACCTCACATGTTCTCTCAAGTGTTCACTCTAGCAAAATATCACATGCCCCTTTTCTAGGCAGCTTCCAGAAAAACACCATGTACTTGTTCTCAGCAATATGTCCTCCTATGTGTCTACTTCAGCAAAAACATCCTTTTATAAGACAGTATCCAGAAAAACATCACATTACGCAGGCGAGTCTCCACAGAAACCAGAAATTTCAACTTCAAAATGTCAAGAGAACTGTCAGTTCCCATAGAAATGCTGTTGCATGACAATTTCATTCCAGATAAATATTCCACCCTGGAAGGAAGTTAGTTAAGACAAAGAATGTCAAAAGAGAGGAAAACCAAAGGATTTTATAAAGGGATAGGCCAGATTCTACTGTGCAGAAAAGCTCACTAAACTCAGGATCTGAACAACTCAATTGCTTCCGAAAGTCCCTGAAACTGACTAGATTCACTGGTCCCTGCCCTGAGCTTATATAAGCAACAAGGGCTTCTGAGAGGCACTCTTTGGCTAGCTGAGCTGTGTAGAAGAGAGTTAGACCAGACTGAGCCACCTGGAAAAAACAGAGACAAACAGAAATGCCATGAGGAGGCAAGGATGGCCGAAGCTGCCTGGAAGAGACACTCGCTAACCTACTGAATCGCCTTTACATTGTGCAGTGGGCTCTAATATTGCAGCTTTCATGTCCCTTCACCCATGCTGTTGTGGCTTTGGGAATGTAGCCATCTCTGAGTCATTTCTGCTCCAATAAGTAATCCTTCACTCATATTCCTATGAGTAACTCCTATAAAATTCATAGGTCCACCAAGCTGGACTTTGGTGGCATCTGTACTTCCGTTTGCCATAAGTTCCTTACCTGGGGTGAGTAAATATTTGTTCAAATCTCCCCAGGACCCATCCCTGGTATTCATTTCCATTCTACTAGGGAAGGATGCCTATGTTCTGTGTGCATGGTGCTGGTGCAGATGCACCGTGTGTCCTACAGAATTATGATGGTTCAAACAGAGACTGAGTTTCTACTTTCATTCAAACCTCTGTAGCCACAATCCAGAAGATCTGACAAGTACCATTTTGTCTCTGCTGTGGCTGAAGTCTTTAGCCTGACTTGATAGTGCCACCTTATTCTCTGTGTAATTTCTGATTTTAATGGAGTATTTTCTTGTGGTATCCAGTTGAGTCTGTCACAGGGAAGCAAGTGTTAGGTCCCCAAAGTAGGTCCCAAAGTGGCAGTGTTGATGGCAATCACTCAACTCCCACCTGAGCTTGTTATCACTAGGAAACAGAAACCTATAGGAAGCATTTTTAGAAGATTTTACAGGCTGGCTGAATGCTGCTAATTGCAGCTGTCAACACCTCCTGAAAAACTACTAGGCCAACCACCTGGCTTCCAGCTTCTAAGCAGAGCAGCCTTCCTGTGGCATCTACCTATGTAAAAGCAAAAAAGGTTTTGCAGCTGGGAACTGTCCTCCATAGTCAAAGGCAGTGGGACAGTTTTCAGTTGTTGCTTTTAAATTAAACTGTTCTCTTCATGGAAAGTGGTTGTGTTCAGTGGTTTCTTGTACCTACTTATATTTGGTGCTGAAACCCATGAAAGATGCCTAAGTTCTCCTTTGGAGCCTGGTCCCTACTTCAACCAAACCAAAACTGCAGTCTCTGCCCTCCTGTGGTATGGACCATTTGTTTCTGGTGACTCCTGTAACCCACTATATTTAACTTCGAAATCTAGATTTTTCTCTTCAGTCATTTTCCTCTGGCATCTACTCTAACTACTTGTCTTTCCTACCTACTTGGAGCTACCTGATCTGTACTATATCATATACTTTTATATCAGAGCCTGATATAAAAGTCCTCATGGGACTCTCTATACCCTTTTAAGCTCCTCATACCCTCATCCCATGCGTGAGGAACACCTGTCCATGAAACTTTGAGCATCTCTTTGTCTAGTCTTGGTCCCCTGGAGACACCTTTCCTAATCCTATACCATGGAACCCTCCTTCTTGTAGAATTCCTGCTTATGACCCATGTTCCTTGCACCTTAACTTACTGAAAGTACCATGAAAGTTTATGAACTCGGATTTTAACTTGGAGGCAGGTGGAGAAGTAAAACTGGGATGTGCGATCCATGGTTCTATATCCCTGAGTAGAAATAATGGGAAAACCCAGAAAAGGGGAAATCATTTGAAATGTAAATAAAAATATATCAATTAAAAAAAAAGAAATAATGGGAGAGAGGGCCAGTGTGATGGCTCAGCAGGTAAAGGCACTTCCCCTTATTGTGTGACAACATCCCCCTTAAGTCATGGTAATTACCCCTTGACTGCCTGTTTCTATAAACTTTCCTAGTCTAGATATTACATAATGATATAATATTATATTTATCTCTTTGTTGTTTCCTGTTTCCTATAGCATGATATATTCAGGATTCATTAATGTATTAGTGTGATAGACTGAATTTCATTATGTTTAAGGTCCACTAATACTTTATTGTTCACATGTCATTTATTTATCCACTGATATATCCATGATTGGATCATCCCCCTTAAGTCATGGTAATTACCCCTTGACTGCCTGTTTCTATAAACTTTCCTAGTCTAGATATTATATAATGATATAATATTATATTTATCTCTTTGTTGTTTCCTGTTTCCTATAGCATGATGTATTCAGGATTCATTAATGTATTAGTGTGATAGACTGAATTTCATTATGTTTAAGGTCCACTAATACTTTATTGTTCACATGCCATTTATTTATCCACTGATATATCCATGATTGGATCATTCTCATGATTTGGCTGCTATGGTCATTGTGATACGAGTAGCTGCTGTGTCCTGCTTTCAGTTTCTATGGTCTGTACTCCAGAAATAGAATAAGTGGATCTCATGCTAATTCAGGGCTTATTTTGAGGAGTTAGAGACGAGCAGCCATCTTATCTCCCCACTAGAGTACACACAGGGTTTAGTTTCTCTAACCCATATCACTAATACTAGGAGCTACTCTGAATGATATCAGTTTGTGCAGATGCAGTGGAAGAAACCTTTTCTTATTCCCAGGATGTCTCTGCTCTTCTAGGATCATGTCTGCTATTACAAAATGTTAAGTTATAACAAAGAGCTTGACCACAAGTTTGATTTGGGAATCGTTTCTTTTAGAGGACTTATTAAAGCAGGGGCAAAGTCACTTCCTACATCTTGGCATCAGAACCCATCCAGAGTCTCTGAGTTATAAAACATCCCTTAGCAGCTAAGATGGCACAAAGGAAACACTGGATATCTTCTTGCATACATTCCAGTTATGAATTGTCCTTCTGTCCTGGCTCTGTGCTGGGTATTCTCTATAGGAATCTATGTGGATGTAACTTTGTGTAACTGCTCATATTTTTGTTTCCTTGTGTGAAAATAGAGCCATGGTGTGCTAGCATCATAGGACTGGCATGAGGATTGCATGACTTATGTGATTGTTTTAGAACCCTGCTGTGCACCCAGCAATTACATGCAGTACATATGTTGTCAGAGTTTCTCATTTATCAGTGAAAATATTATAATAATTACAGTCATATTAATATTAACAATCTTTAAAAACAAGCTTGTTAAGGATTTTGGAAATGGAAGTGTTATCAACTTGAATCAGTATTCTCATTTGCAGTTTTGCCCTTTATCCTTCAGGGGACAGAGTCATTTCCAGAGTTGATGTAGGCTCGGCAGATACAGACAGATGCCCCAATTGAGAGAGATTTATTTTTTTCTATTCCGAAGAACTTACAAAATAATACTTAGTGTATTTGATTTTGTAGAAGCCACTGTGGGTTGTGTGGCAAAGGTGATGTTCTAATCCCATAGTCGCATGGTGATTGAGGAGAAACAAAATGACTCATCAGGATGATTTCCTATAATGTGTCATGATGTGTCATGAACTCTCACAGCTTAGAGCTTCCAGAAGGAAGGGAAGAAAAGCTTGATTCCTTGTTAATAGAGGGTTTTTTTGTACAATGTAATATGTGTCTGTGTGTAGGCACACATGTATATACATATCAGTAAGTATATTTATTACAGTCCTACAATCCTATTCTAGTCTTAGTTCAATGTTAACTTTTAAAGTAATTTACTGTTTATATTTCAATTTTAAGCTGAATGGCATCAGATGTTGAATTTATTACCCACTTCACATCTTTTTATTATTTTCAACTACTTATCAGTTCTGCCAAGCACACCTGTGAGGAGTCTAGCCAGAAGTGAATGTCACTGAATTTAGGGTATCTTGAACATGGTTTAATAAAAGGACTGGCAGTAGAAACTGAGATCTCAGCTGAGAGTGTTTACTCTGCTCCCCATGTGTGGTTTTCTAGAACAGTCTCATGGCAGTTGAACTTTATAGGCCTCCTGGCAATGCCAAAAGCATTAGTCTCAAGGAAAATAGATGGCATTGTGTTGGCATTTTTCTCGTTTGAAAAGTTAGTTATTTGAGAGTTTTGTACAATGTATTTTGATTATGGTTACCTCTCCCTCCGTACCTTTCAGTTCCATAACCATTTCCAAATCCATCAAGTTGTGCTGGTTCCTTCTCCTTAAAAAAACAAAACAAAACACTAAGTCCAACTTGTGCTCTCCATATATTCTTGGATCGTGACCTCCCCTAGAAGTGGTCATCCTTCCAGGAGCCACAACCTTAAAACGCTGACTCTTTTTCTCATAGAAACTATCAGTTTCTGATAGCTCCTTAGCTATGGTTGGGACTTTGTACTGCCTCCCCTTTCCATGCTGGGGCTTTGTCTGGTTTGAGCTTATACAGGTCTTGTGTACAGGTCTTATGTTCAACCATATGTGAATTCATATGTGCAACTGCCCTCCTGTGACGAGAACACACTGTTTCCTTTCCACAAACCACTACTGGCTCTTAAAACATTCCATCCCTTCATCTATAGCAATCCCTGAGCCTCAAGGGAAGTGTGTGTGATAGAGAGGGACCATTTAGGGATCACTGTTCTGCAGTCTTATTCTATACATCTTGATTAGTTGTGGGTCTCTGTGTTAATCATAATTTACAACAAATAACAACAACATCAACAACCAAAGATTTTGAGGGTTGAGAGATGTACTGATCTATGGGTATAATAATTAATCATTAGGAGTCAGTTAAATACTGTCTCCATTAGGAAGAGTAATGTAGAGTTCTCCTCTACCCTCACTAAATGTAGTACTGTATGTTTTGGATAGGGCAATAAGATGTAGGAATGCAACAAGAAAAGAAGTAGTCAAAGTATCCGTATCTGTAGATTATCTGATTCTCTATATAAAAGACCCTAAAGACCCTACCAGAAATCTCTTGATTAATAGATTCATGGAGAAAATTTGCAGGATATAAAAATTAATGCAGAAAAAACAGTAGCCTTCCTATTAACAAGTGACAAGCACACTGAGGAAGAAATAGAAGAAACAATTCCATTCACTGAAAACATCTTGGAATAATTGGAACCACAGCAATTTAAAAAAAAAAAAAACTTCTACGATGAAAAGTTTAAGACACTGGTGGCTTTTTTGAACTGAGCTCTGCAAGTCCCACGCGGTCATTTCCACTGCATGTCATTAATTAATTAGGAGTGAATCACAAGGCCAGCCTGGATTCCAGGGCAATGGACTTTAGTGCACACTTGATTGGGAAGATTTAGGTCACATATCATTTAGTTTGTTGGTATGGCTATAATAGAATTCTCAAGCCTGGATAATTCATAAATTGCAGAGATTTATAATCTCATAGTTATGGAGGCTGAGAAGTCCAAGATATAATTACTGCTCTTTGGTAAGTGTTTTAAAGATGTTCTCTCCGATTTATATATTATTTGTGTGTGCCATGTGTACCCGTGACAAGAGAGAGGCCATGGCAGGTACAGAGATGTCTGAGATAACTTGCAGGAATTAATCTTTTCCTTTTACTCTGTGAGTGCTGGGGATCGAACTCAGGTCATGAGACTTGGAGATAAGTACCTTTACCCATTGAGCCATCTTGTCAGGCTCCAAGAAGGCTGATGTATATTCACATACATCACATATTTCTGATGTATATTCACATAATGGAAGACAAAAGACTAAGAGAGAATGAACCCACTCCATGCCCTTTTGTAGCAGCATTTAATGCACGAACGAAGAGAGTCCTCATGAGGGAAAATTTTTTTATAAGGCCCATTTCCCAAACATTGCCACATGGATCAAGTTTCTAATACACAAATTTTAGGAGGCACATATTAAAAACCACAGCACATGTGGAAATAATCTATGAGCCTGTACATGGAAAGTTATGCTGGCCTTGGAAGAAAATGCTATTGCTCCCTCTATCAAATGATCTTAAGCAAACGCTAATGTGGGTTAATTTGTGTTTGACAAATATCACTATGATTGCTGTTCATACTGTGGTGTAGAGAGTGAAGACCTGTTGTGGGAACCCAAGGGTAGTGTGGGCAGGAGACAGTGCTGTTTCAGTATGGAGTGCCCCAGGAGGGGGCAGTGAGTGGATCTGAATTAACCTGTGATCTCTGTTAGAGTGTGGTGAGGGGCTGCATATGGGGTGAGATGGAGAGGCTATGCCAAGTGTAACTTCTCAGCTTCCATCTCCTTTTCATCTTTGGGTGAAGCTCCTGGATGATTGCAGATGCCATTTATGGAATCTTGACAATCAGGAAGAAAGGCAGATATGAAGTGGGGAAATCCAGGTTTCAGTTTAAGATAAATCTGACTTGTATTGGGAACATACAAGTGAAATTGTTAGGAGTCTAGATGCTTGTTCATGTCTGAATCTGAGACAGTAATATAAATAAGTTCATAATCATCATATTGAAACAGAAAGCCATAGGAACAAATGAAATGCATTCTGGGAAAGCCTGAGAGGATAGAAAGCATTAGTTAAGATCACTAGCAACCTGTATCTGAGCTTCCAGTTGAAATGGCCAGAAATCAAATGTAGCTTTAATGAAAGAAGATATACATACATATATACCTAAGGCATACATACATACATATATACATACACACATATGCATGCATAGATACATACACATATACATATATACATATGTACATGCATAGATAACACATACACATATACACATATTTACATACACAATATGTACATACACATATACATGCATAAATAACATACATACAAAGATGCATATATACACACACACATAATACACATGTACAGGCATACACACATAGATACATGTATATACACATATATATGTATACATGTACATTTCAATGCATTGATACATAGATACATATATATAATGTACCTGTCATATATCTGAATTATTACATATAGTATACACATTGCATATGGTTTCTAACCTACATAGGTTAATATAAAGATCTTACTGGAAGTATTTACACATGAATTGCTACTATAGAAGAGTTTTTTCTCCATGATCAACAGGCACCTTTCATACTTCATAGCCAAAGAGGCACTTACCTGATAACTGTTTTTTGTGAATGGGGCATTTGTTTATATTAATGAAACATTCCAAGTGATGTTGAAGATAATACTCTCTGTCTGTTCCCAAATGATGTACTGAGCATATTGTGTTCTTTTTATTTATAAGTTACCTCTTTTTCACAAGAATAAAGCCATCGTTTATAATTAACTTAAAAGGCGAGCATCACAAGGCTCATTTTACTTGAGGTACTTTATTTGGCTTCCTGTCTGAACTATTTTGAGGTGAATGTGTTGGGAACCAGAAAGGAGTATTTGCATATGACCTGCTTATCTTTTTTGCTCTAGCCCCAACTATCACTAGATTGTGTGTAGTAGCTAAAATGCTGTACATGCTAAGGAATAGCTGTTTCATTGTTTTATGTGGAACCATTATTAGCTCCTCAGTACATGAGTGCTGTCTGTAAATAGTTTCAACTAACCATGGATAGAAACTACTTTTAATAATGTGTATCTAAAGCTGGAAGGTGATGGTACATGCCTTTAATTCCAGACCTTGGGAGGCAGAGACAGGTAGATACTTGAATTTGAGGCCAGCCTGATCTACAGAGAGAGAGTTCCAGGAGAGCCAGGGTTACACAGAAAAAAAAAAACCCGTCTTAATTCCCCCCAAAGCTTGTATATGTTTAAGGAAATATGTACAGTAATATGATTTTTATGACTTCTTTCTTGAAAATCTGAATGTTAGTTATCCCTGTCCTTATTCTCTTCTCTACATTAAGGGAACCCCATTTAATTTATACTATTTTATTAGAACATTTGGCCCTTTATTCTACTCCCTTCTCTCTCCCCTATGGACCCTTACTAATTTCTTAGCCAATATCCATATATGAGAAAAAACAAATGATGTCATTCTGGGCCTTCCTTACGTCACTCAAGATGACTGTTTGTAGTTCTATTTACTTGTGAATTTTATAATTTCAATTTTATAATAACTGGTTAATATTTCTTTGTGCAACTGTACTATATTTTTTGGTTGTCCATTCATTGGTTGATGGTCATATAGTTGCTTTCTTTCCCTGGCTATTGCAAATAGAGCAGCAAACATGGCTGAGCAATTATTTCTGTAAGATACAGAATATTCGGATATATGCTCAAGTCATTGTTCTTGGTTATCCTCCAGAACTTGATGGGAAGACCCTATTGCCAAGGATACTACATACTTGTGTCTTAACATGTGGACAAATCAAGCAGGAAGCTTCAACCTTGCTGTCTACCTTTAATGGTGTTGCTAAGTGTTATGTATTCTGCCATAGGAAAATATCAATCATTAGTTTTACCTATCAGAAAATCCTATAAATTATAACAATGACTATCCTGAAATATATGCCTACTGGTATAATAGCAGTATGAATATTATGGGAGTCATCAACCACTTTCTGTTATTATTTAAGGCAAAGTCCATGAGATAGAATCCAGTCTGGCACCATTATCTGAGCCAAAACCTCATGTATAATATAGATAGGTCATAAGCATTAGGAGAGAGCCTACTACTATTCTTTTGCCCAATGAACACAGTATTAATATAAGTATTATAGCTTAGTGTTATATCAGTAGATTAGTGATGCTTACATCCTTCAGCAGGGAAACTTAGTGGTAAATAGCAGTTAATCAGTCTCTGCAACTGGTCAACATGCAGAGACTATGAATAGACTATGAAGAATTCAACCATAAATAAGATGTCTATCACGTCCTTTCCCCCAAAAGCTCAGGGATCTTTTTGGGAGAGGGGAAAGAAAGATTGGAAGAGCCAGAGGTGGCAGATGAGTAAACAGTCTTTGATAGACACAGCAGGACATCTGCACACATGAGCACATGGTGATTGTGACAGCGCACACAAGCCCTGTGAAAGCTCAAGCCAGACCCAGCTCCAGCATGGGAAGGGGAAGGCGACCATGAAGCCCCACTCACAGAAGAGGAGCTGCTGCCATTAGGAGAGGAAGAGTCAGTTTTCTTTAATCATGTGGTCCTTGGTAGGTCAACTACCTTCCATGGTAGGCCCAGCATTCAGGAGTATATGGTCAATACAAATTAGCCTCTATGGCTTTAAAAAAGAGAATATGAAGTTGTGTGGGTGGGTGAGGAGAGGTATGGGTGGATCTGGAATGAGTTGGGGCGATAAACACAATAAAAATATATTCTGTTATATTCTCAGAGTTAACAAAATTTTCTAGTAAAATTGTATTATTATATTATTATCATCTGTCTGTACTAAACTCGTGTAGACTTCTTATTACCTCAGAAATCTGCTTTATGTCACCTAAAGTCAAGTCAACAAACATGCATTGCATTTCTAAACAATATGGGACAGTGATTCATTATATTATTTGTATTGTATTAGGTATTGTATGACACCCAGAGATAATTTGAAGTACAGGAAAGGATATGTTATATGCATACAATATATTACTTTACAGAAAGGACTTGGCATCTATATAGTTCAGTACCTAAAGGGATTCCTGGAACCAATTCTCAATAGATGTTATGGGAAGACTATTACAACATGAAAAAGGTCTATGTATCTTTGGTATAATTACATTTTTTTCAAATATTTCTGACCCATGGTTGATTAATTCTGAAGATACAGAATGCGTAGACATAGATAGCTGACAAAATTAAAGTCTAGTGCTAATCTCCTCCTTTAGCTTCCTCATTGATACTAACTGGTGTAGGCAGACCCTAGTGCTCATGCTTGACACAACTATGCAACCATTCACATGCACACTCACATGTGTGCACATGCATGCATGTATATATCCATTGCATGAGTGCATTAAACTAGGTTCCAAGCGCACTAGAAATAGG
Organism: Apodemus sylvaticus; assembly: GCF_947179515.1. Taxonomy (NCBI): domain Eukaryota; kingdom Metazoa; phylum Chordata; class Mammalia; order Rodentia; family Muridae; genus Apodemus; species Apodemus sylvaticus. The sequence continues at coordinate 53,638,871 of NC_067479.1, read as the reverse complement.
TGAAGGAGGAATTCTTTAGAGTACACTAATGTGCAATTATAATGCTGCTTTCTTCCAGCCATGAAAACACATTTTTAAAATTCCTCTTTGAAGTGCAGTAATATAATTTTAGAGAGTAAAATGCCCTTTCCTGGGGGAGTTTTCCTAGGTAAAGAGCACCCTTGTGGTTTTGTTCTGACTAACTTTTGTACAGGTATCCTAGTGGCCTCTTTCCTTATTGTCATTACTTAGACCTAATATATGTGCCACCTCATGTATTTGTAAGCAGCTTCTTCCAGAGCCAGTCACTCCCTGAAGACTATATATTTTAAGGACAAACATTGGTTTATGCATTACCCATTGTCTACTCATTTCATTCAGTGTAGCTGCCTGGATCTATAGGTAATTTTCAGAATTCTGCATACTATTTAAAGTCTCAGGTTGTATTAATGCTATTGGGGGGGCACAGTGGGTGACTTGTTTTGCATCACAATTGTATTTTATATATTATGTAATAGTGACATGCAGAAGCTATGAGACCTGCCTACATTGCCTCTAACCTGGAGGAAGAATCAGTTTTTTATTCTTACATTTTTCTCTCTTTATGATTGTGTGCTTGTTTGAGGTTGTTGGAGATCTGTTTTCTAAACATCTTCATAAAGCTTTAAAATAGGGACAGCACAGAAGCAAGACAACACTGTTGCTTAAAGGAAATGGCCAGAAGTCATTTCTAGTCCTGGTTCTCATTTCACAGATAGGCCCAAGAAGAACTGTGCTGTGGCAAACACTGAGCTTTGTGTGGCTTTAAAACAGAAGATGCTTAAAGCTGGATGATTTTCAAGATAAGGTCACTAAGACACAAACGATGCTTGGTAAAAATAGCAAGCACAGCAGTGACTTTTGGAGATCAGTGATGTCCATCTGAAGCTCAAACAGCCAATGGGTATTTTTTCAGAGGAAACAGCATGTTCAGATTTTAATTTCTTTTCATGTTTTCTACATCTATTGGTTGTGCTTTTAACCTAAAATGGTGGCACATACTTTCCTAGATTTAGCTGCTTGGTACCACTAACCTAAATTGGATTCAGTTCTGGCACACTGGTAGAGCAGCATATAGCTGAAATCTGCCATTTGCTACCTTAGGCCAAATCAAACCAACACCCAACATTGTCCTGTGATAGGTTACCTGAGAATAACAGTGAAGAAAGTGTCTGTTAGTTCCTGATTTGCAATGGGAAATGAATTAGCTGGGAATTGGGTATTACTTGGCAAATAGTCAAACTATTGACTAGGAAAATTCCATCTAATTGCCATTTTCTTAGGTTTTAGAATTAAATACCATAGAATCCTAAGAAGATAGAAATAGATGTGCAAATGAAGCCAAAACATTTAAAGAGAAGTAATTTAAATTGGCAAAAAGATAAAATTACTGAGACAAAAAGCTCATCATAATACAGACATTATAAGGGAAGTAAAGGCAGTATTGACTAATAAATGATAGACTAATAGACATTAGGCACCTGTTGACTAATAAACCTGCCAATTTGAAGGGAATGGAAAAATATTTTTTACAAGACTATTTCTTAAAGTTCATTGTAGAAGAAACATCTAATTTAAATAACACTCTCAAATACAGAAATTCTTCATGCATATATGTACAAGCTGTAGACCTCAATTTTCTTCTGGTGAATTGTAGTATATGTTTAAAGGAAGTAATAGCACTCTTTGATAAAATTGAAGAAGAGAGAACATTAGCAGATTAACTTACAGTGTTGAATTGTCCTGGCATCAAAAGCTGGGAATGACTATGAGGAGAGGTACTGCAAACTGGTATCACTCATGAACAAATAAATAGAAAGCTTTGAAAGGTATTTCAGAAAAATGCATTCAAATTGTGTAAAGAAAAGGTTGTCTTAAGTCTGTGTGGTTTTTGCCAGGAATTCAAAGGTTTGTATATCATGAAAAGGTCACTCAGTGTAATTCGACGTGTTAACAAACATCAATGAAACTACTTAGAGTCTCAATAAGTATGGTGAAACATTTGAAAAAGTCAAACATCCTTTTATTATATATATTTAAAAATCTTCAAGCAAAGTAAGATAGGGAGATTTAAGCTTGCTGAAAGCTACTAGATAAAACCTAAAGTTCACAGCATCTTTATCTATGAAAGACAGGATTCCTTCCCCTAAAATTGGTAAGAAAGTGCAGATATTTATTTAATGTTGCATGTGAATGTAGCCACTGAAATAGGGAAGATAATTCAATAACAACACTCATATGAGAAAGGAGAGGGAAGCAGGTGTTGGTGAAGAGTGGTCATTAGTGTAGAAATTGGATAGAATCCATGAGAAAATATGCAAGCACTTTGATTCACAATGGAGACCTGCCTGCAGGATGCATTAGTGCAACAGTAGCCCAAGCTATTGGGAATAATCAACCACTCTGTGGTTGGATTAAAGGCTCATTTTGTTACATGGAACCCATCCCCAACAGTGCTCTGGAGGTTAAGAACCCAAGGCCAACAGGCCAGGGACTTAGGGGAAAACCACGTGCTACTTTTCTGCTAAAGGAATGCAGTAAGAAAATGACTCCTAATGACATTCTGGTATACTCATAGATCTTTGCTTGGTCATCCTCAAAAAAGAGGATGGGAACAAATGCAGTGGCCCATAGCCAGTCAATGTAGAGTTAGAAACCTTAGAACGTAAGTCCTAAATAAGGTGTCTCATCTAATTCTCCCCCTCCCTCCAGTGCTCATTGAACTTTGTGGAAGAGAAGGTGGAAGGATTGTAAGAGTCAGAGGGGACAGAGGTCACCATTCAAAAGGCCTTCTAAACATAAGAGGACTAATGTACACATGAACTCACAGAGACTGAGGCAGCATGCGCACAGCCTGTAGGGTCTAAGCAACATGACCACTGAGCTGAGAGGAAAAGTAGACATATGGTTCCATCACTAACCCAGAAGATATCTCTAATTGATAACCACTTGCAATTGAAAACTTAGTTTTCTTCAAGGAAGTCTCACTGGGTATACAAACCACTCTTAAGGGTAGTTCCTATGCCCAGCCATGGATAGCCAACATAAATTAAACTAAGGGGCAGTTTGGGAGATTCTTTGTCTTATAATGTTTTGCCAGGGCTTTATATTTTTAATTTTGCAGGTCCTTTTCAGATATATTATGGTTTCAGGTTTTATGTGTTTTTTTTAAATGAAATTTCTGTGTGGACAATGTATGTCTCTGTCTATATGTGTGTCTTGTGTTTTTTCTTTGGCCTTCCCCCTTCTTTTTGTTTATTTATTTATTGTCCTATTTTGGTTTCTTGGTTTTGTTTTAACTTATTCTATTATTATTTTTAGATGCCTGTTTGATTTCTAATGAGAGAGAGATCAAGAAAGGGTGTGGGTTTGGATGGGAGAGGAGGTAGGTAGGGTCTGGGAGGAGTTGGGGGAATGGGAACTGTAATCACAACATATTGTATAAAAATCTATATTTTAATAAAAGAAAATTACTAGAAATAATGAGAAAGCAAATCAAGGTCAGTGATATAAGCTTATGTTTTGAAAGCAATAGATAGATCTGTAAGCCATCTGCATCAATAAAAACTTATAAAAATGAGAATGTCTAATACCAAAAAGCATGAAACAATGATGAGCCTGACAAAACACGTATAAAATGTATTTATAGAAAAAGTATAAATGATTTCTGAAAATCTAAAGAACATATAAATACACAGACAGATACACTACATTTGTGTCAATCTGCCTTCTAAACATAATGTTTTCTATTGACAGTTTGGGAATTTCACATATTATACCCAAATAATCCTTTTATTTACCAGTTATCTCAGATCTGCACCCTTACACTTGTGGCCTTCTCTACAAAAACAGGATGTGAAAAAAAAAGATCAATTTGTGCTGGAAAAAAAAAAGAACGATTTGTGTTGTCTACATAGCCATTGGAGCATGGTCAAACTCCCAGTGGCCAGACCCTTAAAGAAAAGTGAGTCCTACCTCACCTTGCCAGTCGCCATCTCTGGTGGAGAGCTATGCTTCAGCATCTTTATCACAACTGTAGAGAGTTCTCTTTAATGGCTTCCTGTCTAGGTTGTTACTTTTTTGGAGGGGTGTGGGAAGGTCTCCCTTTCTCAGCTATGAGTTTGCAGTTATCAATACCACTGCGGAAGAAGCTTCCTTGTTCTTTACAGTTAGCAGAAGCATGTATTGTGGACCTTCACACGGTGTCTGGTGATAGCACAGCCTATGAACATCCACATGGCCTCCAGCATCAGAACATTCCTCAGCATGGTCTTAGGTAGTAGTCCTGTCCACGAATAGCAACACAGTCCTCAGCAGCAACCCTGCCCATGGACAGACACCAATAGGAATTCAGGTGGCAACATAGAACATAGACATCCACACAGCTTTTGGATGTATCCTAGTCCATGGACATCAACATGGACCATGGGCATCAACATTGTCCCTAGTGGCAGTGTATCCATAGCCATCCACATGCCCTTTGATGGTACACAGGCCATAGGGCCCAGCAGGTCTAGGACCATTAAAATCAATATGGCTTTAGGTAGCAGCTGAGGTTACTCACATTTGCATGGCCACCTATGGCTTCACAGCCTATAGACATTAATATAGCTTCAGGCAGCAGCATAGACCATGGACATCTGAATGACCTTCAGTGTTAACACTGGCCACAGACATCAACATGGTCCCCATCTTAGCAGGACTATGGACCCAGAAATGGCTCCCAGCATGGGCCACAGACATCAATATGGCTTCAGGAAGCAGGCCTCAGACATTGACATCATTCGGTTTCTTTGGATAGGGCCTACACTGCTCTGATCCATTCCCCCATGCTTCCCATCCCTCCATTGTAAATTCATTCCTTGAAGTGGTGCTGGAAACCACAATATGCCACTCAGTATACTCCCTTGTTCACACAACTCTAATGGAAACACACATTGCTAGGAGTCATTGGTCTGGTTCAAGGCCCCTAGTCTCCTAAGGACTGCAAATATTGGGTCCCTAAGAAAAGACTTCTTTGATTGTAGCAATGCTTCAGGTTTTCATCCTTAGCGGCAATGAAATGCTCCAGGATCTGGTCCTACTGCACCAGCTCCTCCTTACAATCCAGCATTTCATAGATAGAGTAGGTATGGACTCAAAGAACCAGATTTAGGCCTGGATGGCAGCCTAGTCTGTCAGGCTGCTCTTCCAGTGGACTCTCCACAGTGATGGGCTCTTCTGAATGGCCACCTTTGTGTCCATCAATTTCATTTAAAATAATTTATAGGATCAATGTAACTCCTAAAAATGCCAGTAAGGCTTTCTTCTTGAAGATAAGCTGATTCCAGGAATCCATGTGGAAATATAGCACAGATAACAGTCAAAGGAATTTTGAAGAAGATTATCAAAACTGGGTTGATACCTACTTTATGCCAAGGCTAACTATGAACTTTCAGTAATAGCTATTGTATTGATAAACAGATTAAAAGAACTGAGGTCGGGCTTGGTGGCACATACCTTTAATTTCAGCACTCAGAAGGGAGACAGGGGAAAATCTGTAAACTTGAGGCAAGCCTGGTATACATAGCATGTTCCATGTTAGCCACAGCTACACAGTGATGCCCTAAGAGAAAAAAGAAAGAAACAAACAAAAAAAGAAAAGGAGTAAAAGTTGCAAACAAATCTACACATGAACAACCGATATTTGACCAAGCAGCAAAGGCAACTATTCAAGAGGTAGAGACTTTTCAAGAAGTTTTCTCAAACAAATGAATAGCTACATGGGAAGACAAAACAAAAACCCAAGAACCATTCTTCTTCATATCTTAAAATCTGGCGTCATTTGTAAGACTTAACACCAAGATATGTACAGAGGATGACATCAAAGTGAGGAAAAGCCCTTGGCCCTGAGAAGGCTTGATGCCCCAGTATAGGGAATGCCAGGACAGGGAAGTGGGAATGGGTAGTGAGCAGGGGAAGGGAGGAATGGGATAGGGTGTTTAGGGAGGGGGAACCAGGAAAGGGGATAACATTTGAAATGTAAATAAAGGAAATATCTAATTAAAAAAAAAAGACGATCATGCAACTAAAGGTAAATTCTAAACTTCAAAATTCTCTAAGTGCAAAGGAAGGAGAGACTCTTCATAATCCTGCTGGACAAATGTTCTTTGAGATGTCACAAAATTTATGGTCTGCAAATGAAAGCAAGGATAAATTATGTATGAAAAGTAAACGTTTCTCTCCAAAGCCATTGTTGCAAGATTGAAAAGAAAAGACACAAACTAGGAAATAATTTGACAATCAAATATGATATAGAACTGTAAGTCAGAATATAAAGTGTAGGAGTTTCTCATGTGTTACTGGTTTTGATGGAATGAAGGGGGTCATGGAAAGCAGCTGAGGTTTGGCCCTGTGAGAGGCCAGGATAGACCACTGGGGAAGGTGCATCTGAGGTAGTGGTGGAGACTGCAGGATGGAAGGGATCATGGAGAAAAGCTGAGCCTTTACACTGTGAAGAAAGTCCATGCTGTTGGTGAAAGGGCAGCTAAGTTGCTGCAGATGGCCGCAGCATTTTGGAGATGCCAGTACAATGGGAAGACCACCACCAGCAGCAGCAGCAGCTGTGGAGTGGAGCTGACTTGAGCCTAGGAGACAAAGTTATGTGTGCTGCAAGGGTAGAGCTGGAGAAGGGATGCAAGCCCAGAAGATGGTGAGTGAATGCCAGATTTATAATTGAATTATTTATGCTGTTGGGCTGTGGTTTTGGTTTGTTCAGATTCTGACTATGCCCTGGTTCTGCTTAAAGCAAGAAAGTATTTAACTTTGATTTTATAGGAGCCCACTGTTGGAAGAGTTAGAACTTAAAGAGACTTTAGATTTTTTATAGAGATTTAACTTCTCAAGTACTTGAATTGGTAAAGATTGTGGAATTTTTATTTTGTAATATATTTTATATTTGTGGTATTTGTTAATTTGACAGCTTGGGGATGAACCAAAAATGAAAAGATTATGTCTTAAAAAGTGTTTTGTGTCAAGTTAACAAGGGGTCAGTTTTGCTGGCAAATTGTCAACCTTGACACAGGCTAGAGTCATCTGAGAGGAGAGATCTTCAGTTGATAAAATGCTTCCAATAGATTCATTTTTATGGCATTTTCATTATTAATAGTTGATGTGGGAGGGTCCAGCTCTTTGTAGATGGTGCTATCCCTATAGGCTGAGCAAACCATGGGGAGCAACCTAGTAAGCAGCACTCCTCTATGAGCTCTGCCACTAGATTTCTGCTGCTTTTTGAGTTTACTTATAATGTCTAAAAATAGAAACTATTCAGATATCCACAAACAAAAAGCAAATTGCTGTGGATTGAATGTGAGAAAGGTCCTCTTGAGGTTTCTGGGTTTGAACACGTGGACCCTGTCTAGTGTACTTGTGTTGAGAGATTGGGAAGGGGAACTTTCATGAAGTGGAGCTTCACTAGAAGAAGGAGGTTACAGTGGGCTAGCCTTGGTATTTTCCAGTCCAATCTTGCTTACTGTCTCTCTTTGCTTTCATCTCTGCTTTCTGATTTATCTGGATATGAGCAAGTGGATTCATCTTCTTCCATCACATCTGATATCTGCTACTTCCTGCATACATTCCCCATCACAGCATCCTCTGTGAAAGAGTTAGAACTTAAAGAGACTTTAGATTTGAGTTTCTTTCAAAAGTTTCTTTTGGCTCATAGTTTGAGGACCCCATCACTGTGTCCTCAAACTATGAGCCAAAAGAAACTTTCTTAAGTTCCTGTAGTCTGGTCTTCACTTACAGCAACAAGAAAAGTAATTAACATAGAAAATTGGTATCAGAGAGTAAGAGTGAGGATGTTGCTATGGTTACATACTTACATTGTTCATAGGATTTTGGAAGGGGTTTGATGGAGAATTTGAATTTGTGGGCTAGAGAAACCCAGGAGGGCTATAAGCAGAGTTTAATGCTCCATTCTAGTGGGAGCACGGGAGACCAGAGTATTAAATATACACAGTGAAGTTTGGAATCCTGATGCTTCCAAGGTGCAAAGACTCCCTTGGGGATTGGGCTACCCATGTTATATTTGGGGGAAGAATCTGGTTGTATTTTGTCTGAGTCATAGAATTTAGAATGGATCTATATCTGGAAGTAATAGACTAAGTTGGTTGCTGAAGGAAATTTTAAGACAGTGTAGCATCCAGGATGTGTAATCGTTGTCACTTCATTTGCCCAGATTTATACTGAGAGAGAGGGAGGGGAAGGAGGAACAGCTAAAGACATTAAATGTATGCCATTAGGTAAAGAAGGAATCTTAAATCCAGTTTAAGCCGAGGTTAGCGTTGCTGTGGATGAAATAACTGTAGTTGTTAAAGGTATTAATGGGATTAAGTAAAAACATGAAAGTTTGCACTGAGACATTAAGGCTGACCTTCCTTCTGTGGAAGACCCCATTGGATAGAGAACTCCAGAGTATAATCATTTGAAAACAATCATTGGGTTCTTTGTTCAGTTTTTATCTTTTAAGTTAAGGTCCCATGTACCTAGGCTGACCTCAAACCTGCTATGTAGCATGTGCTGGGATCACAGGTGGTATTGAACCCAGGGCTTTGTGTTTGACAGCCAAATGTTCAACCAACTGAGATACATCTCCAGCCCCAGAGCTTTGGGAAAAAAGAGACTTTAGTGAATCCTCTTGAAGCAGAGTTGCCTTGGGAATTGTTTTCCTGGGCTTAGCCTCAAAGGCACACTTTTATCTGTGATTCAGCATTTTAGATAGGCAGACCTTGGTGTAATCTATATGGTACCAGTGTCACAGGTATGTAGAATGCAAGAATGAGGGGGTCGTGGAGGCATCACCAATAGTTTGCGATTGCTGAGACCATACAACCAATAGCAGGTCAGATTTTCTGCATGGAGCTCCTGGAAGATCAGTGCATGAAGTGGCTAAGGAAGAAGTCCAAGTTGCAAAGATCTCAGCTAATTGAAGATGCCTGAGACATGGGGTGTTCACCAGAACAGCTATAGGCACCAAGTTCGTGCAGCCCAAGAGAGAGACCACATGTTATAGGCAACAGCCTTGGAGGGGCAGGGCTAGTCAAACCATTTGGAACTTATCATGACACCTGGGGGGCACACATGGATCTGAAGTGGTTGATGTTTGTCTGCCTAGGTTTCAGACTTGCTTTGGTTGGATCCTTCCTTCTTATTCTCCCAAACTTCTCATTCTGCAATACAAGGATATTTATTCTGTACCATTTTGTGTTGGAAGTATGTAACTTGCTTTTTGATTTTACAGGGTCTCTCAGTTAGGTATTTAAGTTTCAGCACAGACTGTATTTTGAACAGTCTTGAAACTATTAACTGACTTCTTTCATAATTGGAATACAAATGCTTTGCTTTATGAAATAGTCATTAGCATATAAGAACCGCTGGGCATTATTGTAGTTTGACTGGGAAATACTTTCTAGTAGACCACTGTGTTTGAATACTTCTCTGGATGGTGATCCTGCTTTGGGAGGCTATGGAAATTTTAGGATGTTGTGATTTGGTGGAGGGATAGGCCATTGGGGGCCAGTCTCTTTGCAACACAGATTCACTTTCTGCTTTATCTACTGCTTCCTATCGTATCCAGATAGGAACAGGCTTCACGTTTCAGCCATCATGGCTGAGAGCTGTTCACACCACCATGCCTCTCCTGGCATGACAGGATGTCCAAACCATGAGCTCAAAGAAACTCTTCTCCCCAGAAGTTGCTTCTTCTCAGGTTTTGCGTCACAGGAATGATTGAAAAAAAAAAAAAGACTACATGAATAAACAAATAGAAGAATTCTTACACAGTGGAAACTTATAGCCAAAATATATTTTAAATCCATTGTTTAGGCTGAAAGCATACAAGAGTATGCACTGTGCCACTTACATTTATAAAACTTTGAAAAAGTAAAAACTAATCTATAGTGACAGAAAGGAGGTGAATAATTCTTGGGTGTGGGGGAGGGGTCCTTGGAAGGGAGGCAGGGAGAGAGATATAGGGTAGGTGGCAACTTCTGGAGTGATATGTATATATATATATATATATATATATATATATATAGAGAGAGAGAGAGAGAGAGAGAGAGAGAGAGAATGTGTGTTTGTGTGACATATATAATATATATCCATATATATCTTAATTGTGATGATTTCATACATGTATGCTTCAACTGTAACCTTGAAATATATAATCAATTGTTTCCTAGTTAAAGCTTAACCTATTAAAGTACAAAATAACCATCCAGGTTTACAAAGGGATGATGAGTAAGGTTAAGGCCAAAAGAGATTATCTGAATATTTTTTATGGATAAAGGTACAAACTAGAATATGAGAAATATAGAAACATTAGGAAAGGAAAAGCTTGTAATTTCAGATTTAAGACTTTAAGTGTGTTAATTACTTAAGGAAATCCATGTACAAGAATATTTCCAACATATCAGTTATTACTGTTGAGACCTGCTAATTTTGCCATCCATCCTGCTTAGCATTGCATCTCAAGGGTCTGTCAGCTGCCAGGTGTTACAATTATGTAAAATGCTTTTTCTTCCCTCAGAGAAGGAAGTCTCCGCAAACAAATAGTTTTCAAATACAGAACAGCTCTCTGTTCTGTGTGGGACTTTCTGTCCTTGATGATACAGTCAATCAGCAAACAGCTCAGGCTGCATCCCTCACATCCATTCTTAGAGATGACAAGAACTTCTGAGATGACATCAGCCCTGAAGGGGAGAAAGAAGGCAAGAAGGGTCAAGAGTGCCTTGTCTTTTTCAGGGGCGGGATTTATAAAAAAATTAAAGTGTTTTTACAAATTATAGATACTCCTCAGAAAAGAATAAAACACTGAATGTCTGACTTCAAAGTCAGTAGTAAAGGAGAAGAGATAAACATAAAGTCAAATATGGTAAACAGGTTTTCATTTCGCTGCATTTTCAATACATTAATTTGCAATACAATCACTAGTGAATACACAGATATTTTCAGATTGGCAATTCAATTAAATGTCCAACAAGCAAGATTCAGAGACATGGCCTTTGCAAAAGTACAAGAAATAAATTGAAGAATGAAGGGATTTTGGTAACATATATTCCTATCATGAAAAATAGCTTAAAAAAAAAAACCTTTGTAGCAATTTTACTATTTTAATAAAGTTATAGAAGTAAGAATGACAGAGGGGCAAAAAGGTATGTAATACTGAAGATAGTATTAGACAAAGAGGTTTGGCCATCCACAAATACACATTCTCCTAGTGAATACACCCCTAACATGTAGGATGCATCAAATTTTATTTGATTTATTTATAGGACACTAGAAATATTACTTATGTGAGTAGCGGTGATTTTTATGTATTCATTTTGGAAATGGAAAAGTAATGCAAATGAAAGTAAACTAGACTTGACCTATAATATCAAACAGGCTTATATCTAGAATTAATTTTGAGTTTTTTTGAAACTCTTTTTTGTATAGCCCTGTTGGCCTGGAACTCAGTATACAGAGAATGGTAGCCTTGAGCTTGCATTTGCTGTGACTCTCCTGCCTCTAACCTCCCTATTGAAAGGCTTGGATTATAGATACACCCCACAATGTCCAGCTTAATCACAATGTTATATGTAGAATTTTATAACCAGTAACATCATTTCTAAGAAATATATATAATGTTTAAAGATATATACTAGGCCCTAAAGAAATTGTCAATTTTAAATCACTGGCAATTCACAAATAATGTTGCTTGAACATGAAGCCACAAAATCAGAAATCAATAGTAACAAGGTAACTTAAAAGACCACCTTCATAGCCTTGAAAATTATCAGCAAGTAATTCTCTTATTCAGAGAAAGGCTATGAGAAAATTGGAACTTGATTTTCAGTACTTCAGTAGATTGGAATATAAAGTATCTTAAGTCAGCAATGTCTACTGGGAGCTGATGATTAGTTGCAATTTTGATTATACTCTACAGTAAGTAGAAGGAAACTATATAAACCCAGTATTCTAGAGTCTAGTAAAGGGATGGAAGTAAATATAAAGCAGCAAGGAACATCTGAGATAAGGTCAGAACTTAATACATTTAGAACAGTAACAGTCACAAAAGCCACATGGAGGTGGGATAAATTAAAATCTGATTGATCAATTAAGAGTAGTCATAATAGCTCAAAGCACACATTACACCCAGAACAATAATAGTGGGAGACTTCAACACCCCACTCTCATCAATGGACAGATCATGGAAGCAGAAACTAAAGAGAGGCACAGTGAAACTAACAGAAGTTACAAACCAAATGGATTTAACAGATATCTATAGAATATTTCATCCTAAAGCTAAAAAATATACCTTCTCTGCACCTCATGGTACCTTCTCCAAAACTGACCATATAGTCAGTCACAAAGCAGACCTCAACAGACACAAGAAAATTGAAATAATCCCATCCATCCTATTAGATCACCACAGACTAAACTAAGGCTGATCTTCAATAACAAAAACAACAGAAAGTCCACATACAAGTAGAAGCTGAACAATGCCCTGCTCAATGAGAACTTGGTCAAGGAAGAAATAATGAAAGTAAATAAAAACTTTTTAGAATTTAATGAAAATGAAGGCACAGCATACCCAAATTTATAAGACACAATAAAAGCAGAGCTAAGAGGAAAACTCATTGTTCTGAGTGCCTACAAACAGAAACTGGAGAGGGCATGCACTAGCAGCTTAACAGCACACCTGAATGCTCTAGAACAAAAAGAAGCAAATACACCCAAGAGGAGTGGATGACACGAAATTATCAAAGTCAGGGCTGAAATCAACCAAGTAGAAACAAAAAGAACCAACAAAACCAGGAGCTAGTTCTTTGAGAAAATCAACAAGATAGATAAACCTGTAGCCAGACTAACCAGAGGGCACAGAGACAGTATCCAAATTAACAAAATGAAAAGGGAGGAGATATAACAACAGAAACTGAAGAAATTCAAAAAATCTTCAGCTCCTACTACAAAAGCCTTTACTCAACACAACTGGAAAATCTGGATGAAGAAGACAATTTTTTAGACAAATACCAGAGACCAAAGTTAAATCAGGATCAGATAAACCATTTAAGCAGTCCCATAACCCCTAAAGAAATAGTAGCTGTCATTAAAAGTTTTCCAATAATAACAAAAAAGGTCCAGGACCAGATGGTTTTATCAGACCTTCAAAGAAGACCTTATACCAATATCCTTCCAGCTAGTCCACAAAATAGAAACAAAAGGAACACTAAGCAATTCATTCTTGAAGCAACAGTTACACTGATACCAAAACCATACAAAGACCCAACAAAGAAAGAGAACCTCAGATCAATTTCCCTTATGAATAATGATGCAAAAATACTCAATAAAATCCCCAAAAACTGAACCTAAAGACACATCAAAACAATCATCCATCATGATCAAGTAGGCTTCATTCCAGGGATGCAGGGATGGTTCAATATACAGAAATCCATCAACGTAATCCACTATATTTAAAACTCAAAGGAAAAACACAACATAATCATCTCATTAGATTCTGAGAAAGCATTTGGAAAAATTCAACACCCCTTCATTGCAAAAGTCTTGGAAAGATCTGGAATTCAAGGCCCATACCTAAATATAGTAAAAGCAATATACAGCGAACCAGTAGCTAACATTAAACTAAATGGAGAGAAACTAAAAGCAATCCTACTAAAATCAGGGACTAGACAAGGCTGACCGCTCTCTATCTATTCAATATAGTACTTGAACTTCTAGCTAGAGAAATTAAACAAAAGGAGGTCAAAGGGATACAAATTGTAAAGGAAGAAGTCAAAATATCACTATTTGCAGATGACATGATAGTATACTTAAGTGACCCCCAAAAATCCCACCAGATAATTCCTACCTTTGATAAGCAACATTAGCAAAATATCTGGACATAAAATTAACTCAAACAAATCAGTACGCTTCCTTTACTCAAAGAATAAATGGGCAGAGAAAGAAATGAGGGAAATGACACCCTTCAAAGCAGTCACAAACAATATAAAATATCTTGGTGTGCTTCTAACCAAATAAGTGAAAGATCTGTATGACAAGACCTTCAAGCCTCTGAAGGTAAAAATCAAAGAAGACCTCAGAAGATGGAAAGATTTCCTATGTTTGTGGGTTAACAGGAGAAATGCTCATCTTGTCAAAATTGATCTACTGATTCAATGCAATTCTCATCAAAATTCCAACTCAATTCTTCATAGAGTTAGAAAGAGCAATTCTCAAATTCATTTGGAATAACAAAACAAAACAAAACAAAACAAAACAAAACAAAACAGGATAGCAGAAACTATTTTCAACAATAAAAAACACTTCTAGGGGAATCACAATTCTTGATATCAAGCTGTGCTACAGAGCAATAGTGATAAAGAACTACATGATATTGGTACAGTGACAGGCAGGAAGATCAATGGAATAGAACTGAAAACCCAGAAATGAACCCATACACCTATAGTCACTTGATCATTGTCAAAGAAGCTAAAATCATCCAGTGGATAAAAGACAACATTTTCAACAAATGGTGCTGGTTCAACTGGCAGTCAACATGTGGAAGAATGAAAACTGATTCATTTTTTTCTCCCTGTACAAAGCTCAAGTCTAAGTGGATCAAAGACCTCCACATAAAATCAGATACATTGAACGTAATAGAAGAGAAAGTGGGAAAAAGCCTAGAACACATGGGTACAGGGGAAAAGTTCCTGAACAGAATTTCAATGGCTTATGCTCTAAGATCAAGAATCGACAAATGGGACCTCATAAAATTGCAAAGCTTCTGTAAGTCAAAGGACACTGCCAATAGGACAGAATAGCCACCAACAGTTTGAGAAAAGATTTTTACCAATAGTACATCTGTAGAGGGCTAATATCCAATATTTACAAAGAACTCAAGAAATTAGACTCCAGAGAACCAAATAACCCTATTAAAAATGGGATACAGAGCTAAACAGAGAATTCTCAACTGAGGAAATTCGAATGGCCTAGAAGCATCTAAAGAAATGTTCAACATCCTAAGTCATCAGGGAAATGCAAATCAAAACAACCCTGAGATTTTACCTTACACCAGTCATAATGGCTAAGACCAAAAACTCAGGTGACAGCAGGTGCTGGTGAGGATGTAGAGAAAGAGGATTACTCCTCCATTGCTAGTGGATTGCAAGGTTGTACAACCACTCCAGAATCAGTCTGGCAGTTCCTCAAAAAATAGTACATAGTATTACCTGAGGACCCAGCTATACCCTCCTGAAGATATACTCAGAAGATGCTCCAACATATAATAAAGACACATACTCTGCAATATTCATAGCAGTCATATTTATAATAGCCAGAAGCTGAAAACAACCCAGATATCCTTCAACAGAAGAATGGACACAGAAAATGTGGTTCATTTACACAATGAAAGGAATACTACTCAGTTATTAAAAACAATGACTTCATGAAATTCACAGGCAAATGGGTAGAACTTGAAAATATCATTCTTAGCGAGGTAACCCAATCACAATAGAACACACATGGTATTTACTCACTGATAATTGGATATAAACCCAAAAGTTTGGAATACCCAAGATACAATTCACAGATCATATGTAGCTCAAGAGCCTGATAAATACAGAGGCAGATTCTCAGAGCCAACCATTGGACTGAGTGTGGGGTCTCAGATGGAGGAATTAGAGAAGGGACTGAGGAGCTGAGGGGGGTTGTAGTACCATGGGCGGAGCAATAGTGTCAACTGGCCAGACCTTGTGGAGCTCCTGGGGACTGGACCACCTACCAAAGAGTACACATGGAGGGACCCATGGCTCCGGCTGCATATGTGGCAGAGGATGGCCCTTGGGCTTGAGGGCTTTTGATGCCCCAGTGTAGGGGAATGCCAGGGTGGGAACGTGGGAGTTGTGGGTGGGTGTAGGAGCACCCTCATAGAGGCAAGGGGAGGAGGCCTGGGAAAGGGTATTTCCAGAGGGGAGACCTGGAAAGGGACAACTTTGAAATGTAAATAAGGAAAATATACAATAAAAGAAAAGAAGGAAAAAAGATCCATCCATTTTCCTCCTTCTGCTTATGATAAAGTCTAAGAGGAGAGGAACAAACTGGGGAATGAGCCATAAAAAAGGTGGAGCTTAGGGTTTAAAAAAATTAGTCATAATAACTTTGACAAAACTGTAACTGAGGTAATAAGAATTACAAAGGGGAAAACTGTACTTATAATAAGTATTTATTACTCACATTTTGGGAACAAATATGTTTAGAAGCTGGAGAAATAACTCAGGTGCCTTGCTGCTCTTACAGAGGATATGTTAAAAGAGAAAAACAAAAAATAAAAAGTAGCTATCTTACCTAATATAAGGCCAGTCCAATTTTAAACAAAAACCAATATCAAGAAAACGTAGTTGTAGATTTGTATCTTGTAGAAACTACTATGAAAATTCTAAGGAAAAATACCTGTCTAAATTAGGTACTCTTAAAGAGCATGTTGAAGACTAAGCCACCTTCCTGACTACAAGGATGGTTGAATAGCACCTAGCAACATGATCCAGCATATTAGTAGAGAAAAAGAAAAAGAAAAACAAATATAGGAATCGGAGGTTTTCTATACACATCACTATGAAGAATTTCAGCTGAGTAGGAAGAGAATATAGCTACTCTCATAGAAGACAATGTCTCCACCAAATCCCATTATACACATAAAATTTATTTCATGTCAGATTTTTAACATTTAGTATCAATAAATATACTGTTATTACTACAGAGCATGCATCTAGACATAACACTTATTGTCTCATGGAATTATCTAAAAAACTAAAAAGCTACAATACTTAGGGAGCTCAGAAACAAACAACCAAACCTGGTATGTCCTGTCTTGATTGACATATGAAGCTCAAAAGAATTGCAGAAAAAACAGTAGAACCAAAAAATTTAATACTTTTAGGTATAACATCAAGCTGTAAAATGAGTACAATTTCAATAAACTAGCAACAACCAAATAAAAGTATTATTAAAATAAGATGTCATTCATAATGAAAATACCAATAGTTACCACATACCAACCAACAAGCCACCTTAAGGTGTGTATCTAGCCTGTGGCCAGTGGGCCAAAGGGGTTGTGGGTGGCCTTCAGTGGCTATGAATGAAGATCAACACCAACTGTAAGCTTACTTAAAACATTATGAGATTTATTTTTTGAATGTTCTTATAAATCTGTTGAGTGGTTCTTGACCATAAACCTTGTAATTGACATCACTGTACTGAAATGTCAAAGGTATGACATATAGCAAAGTAACCAGAAATGATCAAAAATAAATTCAGAAATTCTTTAGGGATATGCATTTTCAGACATTATCAAAGAATATTATATATCAACTTGAAAAGAATAGAGCAACAACTGACATTTTAAAAGTTATTTTATTTACTTACATTCTAACCATTGTCCTTCTCCACAGTTCCTCATCCCATTCCTCTTCCCCTTGCCTCTGAGATGTTGCTCCCCCACCACTAGACCTCCCCCTTCCTTTGCAGTCACAAGTCTCTGGAGGATTAGGCTTATCTTCTCTCACTAGGCCAGACCAGCAGTCTGTACAGAGCCATATTGGGGCAGTCTTGCACTTGGTCAGAGTTTGACTTTGGTCAAGGTTAACTTCTCCCAGAAAGCCAGGATCCTTCTCCACCCAGGGTGGAGTGCTTGAAGTAAAGGTTAAGTTCATTGTTCCTCCAGGTCTAGGAATTCCTGAATTAAGCAGGTGACCCACCCAGCTGCCGGAGCAGTCAAGACGAGGACCTCCAAGAGAAGCTAGACAACTTCCACCGGAACTCAGTCTGGAGTCTGGGGAGAAGGGTTTGCCCAAACTGTTAAAAGGTCTGGCGCCATTAAAGTTTCGGGCTTTGATCAGTGAACATTGTCTTAGCCGCACTTTCTTTTCGCCCCTCTTCCCTATAACCCCAAAATTCTCTCAACAGGTAACCCGGTTTACATGTGGCTGCTGGCGGCTACAGCAGTCCCCTGCTATATACGTGCCAGGGGCCTAGAACCAGCCTACGTATGCTGCCTGGTTTGTGACTCAGTCTCTGGAAGCACCCTGGAGTCCAGGTTAGTTGAGACTGCTTCCTATGGGGTCGCCCTCCCCTTTGCCTTCTTCAATTCTCCCCTAATTCAACCACAGGGGTCCCCGACTTCAGTCCAATGGTTGGGTATAAGTATCTGCATCTGTCTCAGTCAGCTGCTGGTAGGACCTCTCAGAAGACAGCCATGCCAAGCTCCTGTCTATAAGTATATCATAGCATCAGTAATAGTGTCAAGACTTAGCACCTCCCTGCTGATATGCTATAGCTCAGATTTTGATATGGGAGAAGAACAGACCTTTCTGTGAATTGTTCTTCACAGCCTCCGTGGCTGTGAAGAGGCACACACTATTTCTTCTTCATGAAATATTTCCTATTTTCTTCAATACTTTGGAGAATTGAATAGTCATTCCATGAACAACCAGGACTCTGATGTCACCCTTGTCAATTTGAGCAGGCATATGACACAACCAAATAAACCAAATGTGAATTGTGGCCCCAATTTGCTTTGGAGACTTCTGATTCAGGTTTCTCCATGAGGACTGACTGAGGCCTTGGCATACCCAGGAAATCCTCAGAGTTGATTGGTTCTGCATTTCTGCAAATTCTTACCTTTTGTGGTCTTCCATTCTGGATTACTCATTACTGAAATGTGAACACAAATGTAAGGCCTTCTTTAATTTTTAAAAATTCAGTATTTGGCTTAATCAACTTAAAAATTATTTTAATACAGTTTGTATATCAAAAATTCATTTGGATAGTTCCTTAGAGATTATATTTAGGGTTCTAGCCTGCTGTAACATTTCAAATATAATCTGAGTCTTACCGGTTTAAGTACAGTATTAAAACTTTTCATGTATTATTGATTTCTTTCTTTAATTGAAAATAGAATTTTTTCCATACAATATATACTGATTATGGTTTACTTCCCTCTAACTGCTTCCTTTTCTTCCATGCCTCCCCTCACACCCGGATCTACCTTCCTTATGTCCTCCTTAGAGAACACTCAGACATCTAAAGGAAAATAATATAATACATTTTTAATGTAACAAAACCAAACTGAAATTGGACAAACCAATAGATGGAAAAACCCAAGAAAGAGCAGAGGACCCGGATGTAGATGCAGAGACCTGCACATTCACAGACCCAGGATTTCCATAAGAATTAGAACCCAAAATATATACACAAAGAACCCATAGAGTGAAATAAAATAAATAAAATAAAAATAGAAAGTACCTCACATGACATAATGAGATAAGGAACCTTGTGTGTTGGCCATCCACTGCTAGGCATGCAGCCTACTCCTAAGAAGAATTTGTTTCTTCAGTGAGACTCCCTTGGAGAGAACTAAATTTTCATTGGCAAGTGATTATTAGTTGGGGATAGCATCTAGGCTAGGGGTGGGTGCATGTGTCCACTGCCCCTGCCAGCTCTAGGTCCCCATCTGGTACACACCCCTGTAGTTCCTATGTCTGCTGCTTCAGTCTCTGTGAGTTCATATGAGCATCGATCCTGCTATGTTTAGAGGGCCTTGTTTCCTTGGAGTCTTCCATCTTCTCTGGCTTTTATTCTCTTTCTGCCTCCTCTTCTTCCTTCAGGGTTCCCTGAACCCTGAGGGAAGGTATTTAGTGGAAACACCCCATTTAGGACGGAGTGTTCTAATGTCTCTTACTCTTCACATAGTGTCTGGTTGTGGATTTCTTTTTGTTCCTATTTTTTTGCAGGCAGAAGCTTCTCTGATGATGACTGAGCAAGACTCTTTTCTAAAAGTATAGCAGAATGTTACTAGGAGTCATTTTATTGTCATGTTTCTTTAGCAGGACAGTAGTATGTGCATGCAGGGTTTGTTGCTGGGTTGGTGTTTATGTTTCTTCTTTGTAGGATGCTGAGTATCTTCTGGTGTAAAGAACACTAGAACTTAGGGAATCTAGGCTCAATATAGGTACCAGCTCAATTTCTCCATGTTTAGCCAGTTATATAGGTGTTGTATTCAGCAATGGAGCCTTGCTGAAAGTTTGTGGAGAGCAACCTATAGCCTTGGCAACAGCCTGGGTTGTTTGTGGATTCCTTTGAGACTGCTTTGTCCAACAACTCAATTAATTGTCACAAATTCCTGTTACTGAAAGCTTCATTTAGTGACAAGTGATGTCCAGTTGGGGCTGTGTCTCCACATTACTTGGTGATTTCACTTAGATCACCTTAAAAAATGTATGTATTTTAGGAAGCTTCTATAATATTACATTTCCATAATACCCAAATGGTTCTTAATTTTAACTGCTTCTTCCCATATTCCTTGCCTCATTCTCTCCTCCTCCCTGCTTAATCCTCCAGTTCCAGTCGCCTCCACCCCTGAACCATCCTTATTCATTTCCCCTTCCTAGGGAGACCTATTCATTCCCTGCTAGCTCCCCACATTTTATATAACCTCCGTGTCAGCTTCGTATAGACTCAACAGCTAATATCCATATATAAGCCAATATATGTTGTATTTGTCTTTCTGAATCTGGGTTACCTCACTCAGGATGGCTTTTTTCTATTTCCATCCATTATGTTTATATAATGATTTCATGTTTAGAAAAAAATTGAGCAATATTCCATTGTATAAATATACCACATTTTCTTTGTCTATTCATTTGTTGAGGGACAACTAGGTTGTTTCCAATTTCTGGCTCTTATGAATAAAGCTGCAATGATCATGTTTGAGCAATTGTCTCTGTGGTGAGGTAAAAGAACCCTTTGGGTATAACTGGATCTTTAGGTATAGTCCTATCTTCCTCAGGAACCACCACACTGTTTTCTTTAGTAGCTATGCAAGTTTACACTCCTACCAGCAATGGATGAGTGTTCAAACCCTTTATTCCATGTCCTTGGCTACATGAGCTGTTATTTGTTTAATTGTTTAGCCATTCTGCCTGGAGTAAGATGAAATCTCAAAGTAGTTTCCATTTACATTTCCCTGATGGCTAAGGTTGTTGAACATTCTTTTTAAGTGCTTTTCATCCATTTGAGTTTCCTCTTTTGAGAAGTATATTTATAATAGTGCTCCCTCTTTTTCCTCATCATTTTCTTTTTTTTAATATTTTTATTTTCTATATTCTTTGTTTACATTCCAAATTATTTCCTCTTTCCCGGATCCCCCCCCCCCCATATTTCCCATAAACCTTCTTCTCTCCATCCCTTCTCCAATCACCTCCCTCCTTTTTCTCTGTCCTTATATTCCCTTCCCATGCTAGATCAATCCATTCTAGGATAAGGACCCTCTCCATACTTCTACATGGGAGTCATTTGCTACGCAATTTGTGCCTTGGGTATTCAGGGCTTCTGGGCTAATTAATATCCACTTATCAGAGATTGCATTCCATGTGTATTCTTTTGGGATTGGGTTACCTCACTTAGGATGATATTTTCCAGATCAAACCATTTGCCTAAAAATTTTGTGAATTCATTGTTTCTAATTGCTGTGTAGTATTCCATTGTGTAAATATACCACATTTTCTGTATCTGTTCCTCCTTTAAGGGGCATCTGGGTTCTTTCCAGCTTCTGGATATTATAAATAAGGCTGCTATGATCTTAATGGAGCATGTGTCTTTATTGCATGCCGGGGAATCCTTTGGGTATATGCCCAGGAGAGGTATAGCAGGGTCCTCTGGAAGTCTCATGACCAGTTTTCTGAGGAACCTCCAGACTGATTTCCACAGTGGTTGTACCATCTTACAATCCCACCAGCAGTGGAGGAGTGTTCCTCTTTCTCCACATCCTCCTAGTGCTTCCTTTTAAATTGGGTTATTTGTTTTCTTGATATCCAATTTTACGAGTTCTTTACATATTTTGAATATTAGCCCTCTATCGAATGTGTAGTTAATAAAACTCTTTTCCCATTCTGTATGATGATGCTTTGTTGGATTAAAGGCATCTGCTACAGATTAAAGGCATTTGGTTTCATGGTTTATGTTGTTGATCTTAGTGCCTGTACTAACAGTGTTCGGTTTAGAAAGTATTTTCCTGTGTGAATGAATTCAAGGATATTATCTACTTTCTCTTCTATCAGTATATCTTTTTAAAAAATTTTACTTTGATCCATTTGGAGTTAAATTTCATGCAGAGTAATATGTATCAATCCATTTGGAGTCTTTTATGTACAGTCATCCTAAGTGACCAGCACCATTTGTTGAAGATGATGTCTTTTTTTCCAGTGCATATTTCTGGCTTCCTTTTCAAAATTTGATGTCCATAGGTGTATTGATTTATATATGAGTGTTCAATTCAATTCCATTGATTGACATGTCTGTTTTCATGCCAGTCCACGAAAGCATGGTACCATGCTGTGTTAGTTATTATAGCTTTGTATTACAATTGGAGGTCAGGGATGGTGATACCTAGCAATTCTTTTATTATTTAGGATTGTTTTAGCCATCCTGATTTGTTTGGGTGTGTTTCCATGTGAAGCTAAAAATTTCATTTCATGATTTGTAAAGACCTGTGCTGGAATTTGAATGGGTATTTCACTGAATCTATAAATTGCTTTTGGTGGAAGTATCCATTTTTACTATATTAATCCTGCAGGTCCATGAATATAAGAAGTCTTTCCATCTTCTTATATCTTCTTCATTTTATTTATGCAGTGTCTTACAATTTTTATCATACAAGTCTTTTACCTGCTTTGTTAGAGCTTAATTCTCTTTTGAATCAGCAGTTGTCAACCTTGAAGAGTAACTTACATCACCTTGAAGAATAACTGATATTCTTGTTAATTGTCCTCCACCAAGGGGGAAGTTAGTTCTAAGGTTGTCATATTCTCTGTATATACAATATGCTATAATGGTATTTAATAATTTCCTTTTGAATTTCCAGATTTTAACATAATGTAAACATTACTTTCAGATCTATGATTATTGCTAATATATTAAAATCAAAATTTGCGACAAGTAGAAAAACAGATCATCTGGTTGTGGGTAATAAACACTTTGTTATGTAAATCCTCACAGGAGAGGGAGCAAGGGATCCCCTGAGCTTGGAAGGACTAATGAGCTCTTGACAGTGGGACAAAGACAAACAAAGCAGAGGGGCAAGAGGGCTGAAGAGCACAAAGGACGTCTGTAAAACTTCTCACCATGATACGAGTCTGAAATGCTGATTTTAATCCGACTTAGTATTAACTAAGATAAAGCATAATGTAACTACCAAACCCAGAAGTCTGCATATTTTAGTCTATGAACTTGGACTTGTGTATGTGTGTGTGCATATCTATATACAGGTATGTATTTGTATATATTTATATATAGACTCAAGCATGTATGTATAAATCTATATATGTATGTTTATGTATATATCCCCCATCTAAAAATACTTTAGTGATATATAAATCTTCACTTCATACCTTCACTGTGATTATTAGAAATACGTGCTCATGTTTCTATCAGAGCATCACAGTGAGGAAATAAAAGGATAAAGAAGTTAACACCACACAAGAGTGTGTGACTGGCAGTTCTGCAAGGATCACAGCCATGTGTGCCTTTATATATGACTGAGTGAAGCAACCTTGATTGGGACAGTCCTTGTGGTGAATAAGGTGACTAAGAAACAGTAACAAAATTTACTCATCGACTACTTCATCTGTTTGTTTTCTGTGTTCATGTTGTTCTTTTGTTTTGTTGTTGTTTGCAGGGAAGTGGGAGTGTATCAAAGTCTGGATTATCTGCTCCAAATTACTTGTTCT
This sequence comes from Apodemus sylvaticus, assembly GCF_947179515.1. Classification (NCBI taxonomy): domain Eukaryota; kingdom Metazoa; phylum Chordata; class Mammalia; order Rodentia; family Muridae; genus Apodemus; species Apodemus sylvaticus. The sequence continues at coordinate 53,615,055 of NC_067479.1, read as the reverse complement.
CCTTTATAGAAAAAAATTACTCATTCCTACATTTTACCATGTGACTTTGCAGATCTCCATTTGAGACAGGTGGTGTTTACTGACTACTCTATCCACCTGTGCTGGACACACACACACACACACACACACACACTGTTTTCGTATATAAAATGAGAATTATAAAAGTTTGTGTCAGCAGGCAGAGATAGGGAGAAATGGCTTATTGCTATTTGGCCATTTTGTAGTCATTGGAGATTGCTGCTTGCTGTTCAGGACCAGGCTAGTGTTCTAGATCTTCCTTGGTTGGGCAAGGCCATATATTTTGTTCTGGCAAATGATTTCCAGAGTGGAAATCAAGGCTATTATGGTATCCTTCAAAACCCACCTGTCTCCTTGTCATGGCGATCAAGATTTTCAGATGAGCAGGAGCAGAAACTCATTTCTAATCTGTATGGGCTAGTAATATGAGGTAGCCACATAGTAATATGAGAAAGCAGAGTGTGGGGGCCTGTGTTTGTAATCCCAGTGCTAGGGGATGGACACAAGAGGATTTGTTGGCCAATCAGTGTAGACGATTCTTGAGTGGCAGGTCAACCAATGATAGACCCTGTCTCAAGACTTAAGGTGAAAAGCAATGAAAAAAATACCAGTCTCTAGTAAGCTACAGAGATCTTTCACCTAGGCCTAGTTACGGCAGCAGCTGCTGCTACTTCCTGATATTACAGGGATGTGCTTGACAGAACTTCTGGCATGGCAAATATTGAAAATAATGTAGTTATTAAAATGGAGAATATTATTATGATTTCATTAGGCATAGTCACCCAAAATCTTTTGTTTCAATGACTTATCACAAATGAGAAAGAAGTAGAAAGGAAGCAGTAAAAATGCATGGGTATGTGTGGAATTTGAGTGTTCTGTTTTACAGTCATTAATTTCTGGACGAAATGAATAAGCATGCAGGCAGATCACTACTGCATATTTAATTATCTTAGAGAAATCTGAAAGTTGAGACAAGTAATTGATTTGCATAAAACGTTTAATGCCAAACCTTAAATATAAATACATGACATTCATTCTCTATTGTTAATACCTATGATTATTCTCAGCTGGTATATCTGGATTATAACTCTGAACAACATAGTTTTCACTCAAAGCATATTATAAAGACAATAGAAGAGAAGATGAGAAAATAACCTATTATGTTTTTCAAGGTGACATTTACACTTGTTATGCTACCTCCAAATGTCAGTCATAGGAATCACTGGAGAGTCCTAGGATGATAGCTCAGGGGTGGTGTGATTATTACACGAGCAGGAGGCCCTGAGTTAAGATCCCCATATCCATGGAGAAAGCAGAGTGTGGGGGCCTGTGTTTGTAATCCCAGTGCTAGGGGATGGACACAAGAGGATTTGTAGGCCAATCAGTGTAGACGATTCTTGAGTGGCAGGTCAACCAATGATAGACCCTGTCTCAAGACTTAAGGTGAAAAGCAATGAAAAAAATACCAGTCATTGACCTCTGTCTCTGCAGGTCTCTGCACTGGAACATGCACCTGCACACACACACACACACACACACACACACACACACATGCACACACACGCACATACACATGCTCACAAATACACGTTTACTGACAGAAATGAACAAAAAAGTATATTTTGAAATCATTTTAGAATCTGCAAAAACATTGTAACAATATATTTTAAGATTTAATAGGTTTAAGTATTTTTCCATATTTGTCTCTTCTCTTTAAGACAAATATCCCCATTAATATTACCACAGTGTAGCTATCAAGTAATAATTTAAAATCATCATCATCACCATCACCATCATCATCACCATCATCATCATCATCATCACCATCATCATCATCATCATCTAGGGTTCAGTTTCTACTTCAATCTGCCCTATATACACTACCTCCTCTAGCCCCAAACCCAGTCCAGGACCATGTTTTATTCAATGTCCATGTCTTTTTAATCTTCTTTAACCCACAATATTTTCTCAGCCTTTTTTATCCTCTGTTGTGTTTATACTTTTGAAAAATACAGGCCACCCTGAGTATAGTATTTTATTTTAGTTGGAGTCAGGATATGTGTCTCTTGGACATAGTCTACAAAAGGGATGCATATATTTTTGCAAGTTGTCACTTGAAGGTATTAAATAGTACCTATATACCTCCCCTTGATGCTGTTAGTTATAATTACCCAGGAAAAGTTTTTCTACATTCTTCATTGGATAGTTACTGTTGTTTTCTCTTACAAATACTAAGTCACGTATAAAGAAGTCCTAAAGACTATTTACATGGTACAGACATTCTCTAAAGTTGATAAATGCTACTCTAGACCTTAAAGGAAAAGAACAACCAGTTCTACTGTTATCAGTGAAACAGAAAAACAGAGACAAAACAAAACAAAAAGCCAAAAAAAAAAAAAACCCAAAACAAAACAAAACAAAAAAATAGACCAACAAACACTATGAGTAATTTTGGGGCAAGATTAATTAATTTTGTGTTTTTCTTGCTGAGTGCAATGCTACTAGGGACTAAGCCTTCAAGAATAGGCTGCCCACTAAGAAAGCCCACAAAGAAAATTGGAAGATGTATTCAAACCAACACTCGTATAAATCTCAACAAAGAAACATGAGAAGTTTGCAACACAAGGGAAAATGACTCCTCTTTAGATCAGAATGCCTCATTGTTGATCTCAAATACATGGAAAGGTAAAATGCCAGGTGAGTTAAGTTTCTGTTTCTGGTAAAGATGATCAGTTCCTAGAAAGAGACCACAAGCAGGCAGACAAATCCAGTCCAGGACCTGAAAAGGAAAGTTAGCAACATAGTGGAATGAGCCATCAAAGTGTGGGAAAACCAGCAAGACAAAAATAAAAACATAGTTTATCAACCTTTGGGATACAGAGGAGGGAATCCTAACAGGAAACTGTGTTAACATAGACAAATCAGAGAGATCTTAAATAAATAACTCACTGATACACTTAAATATTAAAAGCACCAGCATAAATCCCAAACCCAAAGCAACACTTTGCAAGAAATAATAAAAATCAGATAGAAATTAATGATATCGAGAGTAAAAAACCAAAATAAAACAAAACAAATGCATTGACCTCGACTTGGGTCTTTAAAAGAAAAAAGATTGGCAAAGCTCTGTACAGTATGAGAAAATACATACATTAGTAAAGCGATAGATTAAAAACAAAGAGAGACAACAGATTTCACAGAAATCTTGGAGTTCTTTGAAAACTCACTTTTTAAATGCTGAAAATTCTAGAAGAAATTGATGAATTCTTAAATACATATGACTCCAAATTCTGTCAGAAGATAATACTAACAAAAACATGTCCAATAACAAACATCTATGCTGGGGCAGTGAGACCAGACCTCCTAACAAAGATTATCCTTCTGTTACTGTTTCTCTACTCCTCGTTCCTATCGTAGAGTGCCTCAGTGAGCTTCCGCAGCCTGGTCTTGATGGGCCTTTTCCACCTATTTTATTATCAAAAGAGGTAAGTGAAAATATCTTTCTTTTTTATTTTTTATTGGATAATTTATTTTCATTTTAAATATTATCCCCTTCTCCTCCCCACACAACCCCCTATCCCTTAGTAGCCTTTTTTTTTTAATCTTCTATATTCTTTGTATACATTCCAAATGATTTTCCCTTTCCCGGTTCCCCCTTCCCATAAGTCCCATAAACCCTCTTCCCTCTGCCAGTTCCCTGTCAACCCCCTCCCATTTCTCTGTCCTGGTACTCCCCTACATTGCTGCATCAAGCCTTTCCAGGACCAGGGCTCTCTCCTTCTGTCTTCTTGGGAATGATTTGATATGTGAATTTTGTCTTGAGTATTCAGAGCTTCTGGGCTAAGAAAGAAGAAACCCTTGAGAGAACTGGAGAGGTATGTAATATGCGGACACCCAAAATAATGTGTGCTTGGTGATCACCTATATTTCTCAAGGAAAATAACCTAGACTATGTGTAATTCTGCAGGATTCCATCAGTGCCACTCTCGGCATCCCTACCTCCGAAAAACATGACCACTGCAGAAGCACCAAAGCAATGCTTAGCTTAAAGGATGCGTATGTCACTGTCTTACTCTTTGGGAAAAGTGTAAGGAGCATCTTTACTTTTCGTTCTGTATGAAAGACATGATGCTACCCTAGCATAGAACTGTTTTCAGTAGCTAAATCTGCCTCTTAACATATTTTTAATTTTGTTTTGTTTTCTTCCTTTCTTGACATATAGCCCAAGTTGGCCTGGAACTTACGACCCCACCCTCTTCTTCCTAACACACTTGCCTCTCTTTTTGTTTCCTTCTCTTCTAAGTGTGCACACTAAGGACTTCTACTAGCCGTTGACTCTTGTGAACTCATTCAGGTGTCTGATGACAGCTATTGTCCTTCCTTTAAGAAAGAAAGCCTGGGACTGTCTCTTCTCTCAGGTAAGCTGCCTCTGAGAGCTAACAAAGAACATGCTCCATTCTGAGCAGGAAGAAAAGTTATTTGAATGGAAATATTAAATATCATTCAGTCTAATTCATGATAATAAAACCTATTTAGACAATTCACTCTGTATTAATGCCCAGTGACACTTTGTCCAGAGAATCCTCAAAGCAAATGTCACAATTATTAGCAAACTCTCAGAAAAAAAAGAAAAAAACCTTCGTCCTTCTTCTGTATCCCACAGTACAGGTCACTGACAGGAGACTCAAATAAGACCTTCAAAGGATTCTGAGAAACAGAAGACCTGGGTATGAGCAGTGGCACTATCTGAAAGGCGGGGCTCACTGATAAAAGTGGGGGTATACTAAGAAGGGGTCAGAACAACTTCATCCTTAGCCACTGCAATGCTCTGGGGCTTTGAACAGCTGATCTGATCTTACTTTATGGCGAAGTATGCAAGTCGGTAAAATAGAGAACTAGACCTTCCTTTTGGAGGTTGATAGACCCAATGCACTCTGATTAAGAGCACATCAGTCCTGTGGATGTCCTCCAGCAACCAGCAGGCAAAGCTGTGCTGCTTTGTGAGAGAACATTTCTTTCATCCATCCTAGGGACCGCTATTATTCATCAAAAGATGACCCACAAATTATTCTTTGGTTTGCTATGCGAACAACAAACTTGTACCATTTACAATAAAGAAAGACTTTTAACTGTGTGACTGGAGTGCAATAAATATCTCAAGATTCAACCTTTGCTAAATAACAACCCTTTAGGATCCTACAGAGATGTACGTCTCACCTGATTAGAAAGCTGTTTATTGGCACCCTGAACTACCTCCATGCCTTCTAGTGCAAAGAACTCCGGTTTCCTGGATCTCTGCTGTATTTGACAACAGCTAAAATGCTTAGTCATCTATTAGTTTTATATTACCCTCCTTCCTTCTGAGCAGCTCTGTTAATTTTACTCCATCACAGGGATTAAAAATGTCCCCCCACTATCTTTATCAAGTGTCCAGGCAACGCTTGGGTGAAGCCCAGGGACTCCCACGTTAGGCAAGCACTTTACCCCTGACCTATATTCTCACCCTAATACTTAGATTTTAGTAGATTGTCTTTTGTCTCCAGCAGCTCTCCACTTGAGCCAGAACTGTGCCGCGAAGCCATGGGGAGTTTCCATGCCTTTACACCAAAGCAAAGAGTGCTGCATGTTTCCATGACTGGGAAAATGATTAAAACTAGTAAGATCTGAAGATATTGGAGGCTTTCCCTTCAATGCTGATTTGAAGAGATCTTTCATTGCACCATCTGCAGCTCAGGGAGCTACTATTCCCAAGCAACAAGACTTTAGAAAGCAGCCAGATCAAGCACCTCTACCTTCCTGACAGGCGATGTCCTCAAGGTGACCTGTTGACATGGCACAGATCCCTGAGGGCAGCCTGCAAGCTTACTGCACAGAGGAAGCAAACGCCATTTTCCACAACTGACTGTGCAAGTGGCCGCCATCTATTGAGTATAAAGAGGAAAGATTTAATATGGGATTTTAATGCATCTTGTCTTAATCTCTCTCATTCTTCCTCAAGTCTACCTTTACCCCCATCACACTAACTCATATCTTTTGACAAACTCAGCAAGGACTTCCATGTAAATTTATCTTAATGACTGCTCAATGTCACCACCCCTCAGCAACACTGGTCAGTGCTACCCAGGCCTTCCATCTCATAGGACTCTCAATGGACTTGTAACCCAGGACTGTTCTTCCTGCCAGGTCTGTCCTGTAAATGCTGGAGTTTCTCGAGACTCGGTATTTGATCTTTTTTGTTTTCCTCTGTATTATCTTAATAGATTGTTTTATCCTCAAATGTGATCTCATTAAACATACAAAAGTAATTCAAACTTTACCAAATACTTCTATCTTATATTTCTTCCTGAACTCTAAACGACTGAAGCCCCTTCCTCAGATGTCATGTCCCTGGATCCCACAAGCTAAGAGTGAGCATGGAATCTGCCTCAAATCTTTATCTCAGAGCATGTTCACACCAGTGTCAGTTCCACTATTGTTTTTCCTGTGACTAGATTCAAGAACTGATCTGCTCACCTGTCTCTTCCTTGCTCCAGTAACTAATCTGCCAAACAGTTCAGATTCCTTGCCTCTGTATCTTCTCTGCCTGCCAGCCACTGGGACACTCCAGCTATCATTCAAGTCTTAACATCTGTGGCTACCTTCACTCTGTTCTTTAACACAACCTTTGGAAAGTAAACTTTCCCAAACCAAGATCAGATCATGCCATTCTGGATGACAGTCACCCAATGCGTTTACACTGCTTGAAAGATTAAAAAATCTGTAGCACATTTAATAGGCATTTATCTCTGCTTACTTTCTCTCCATCATGTTTCACTCTGCTTTGACCGAAGGTGGTCATATCACAGTGTGATAATGAACGGTTCTATCTACCACAGGACCTTTGCACAGGCTGTTACACTGCTGGGACTATCTCCTTTGTGGACTCATGGCATGCCCAGTAATTCTTCTCCTAGTTCAATGATCTTTTACTCAGAAGAGATTCTCTTTGAATTCTCATCTTCTTTGTCTGTTGTTTTGCTTTCATTTTGAAATGAGAATATAAGACCCATCTCTGCTGCTTGCTGGGGGAAGACACAGTGGCCTGAACAGGTTGAAGAGATGGTTCTTTAGAGTACTTGGAAGTTTGCCTTGGTACAACACTTTTCAAAAGCCAAGTGGTACATGTAACCTAGGGCCCCAAGCTGAGGAAAGATTCAAGCTGGCCATGACCTGCCCCAAAGTTACTGAGCTGCAAACTGCCCCATATATCCGGGTAGCCAAAGGTAGTTGGAAAGGGGGTGGAAGAGAAGGATGTGGTAACCAGAGCATGTCCTGGTAATTCCATGTATTGTGATCTCCGTACAGCCCAGCTGCTCACCCAGGCAGCTGATAAGCTCAGGAAGTTCCTTCCACCAACAGCACCCTAAGCTCTCCTAGCTCCTGTAGCCCTTCTTCCAGCCTCCCAGCTTCGGGGGTCCCACAGAAAATGCCACTGGGAACATCAGTGATGGCAGTAGCGTTAGAGCTTCCTGGGTGGCTAGAGATGGCAGACCAGCTGTGGGATAGCACACTATGCCCATGGGCCTTCTGATCCCATTGTTTACTGGGCACATAAGCTTCCCTTAGTGATATAAGGGTGGGATAAGCATCCAGCCTGCTCATCCAATCCTCTGCCTCAAATGCCAACTCAAGCCCAGCAGTGTCAGGATACAGAACATCCTGGAAGAAGATGGGCTCTCTTGGCCCAGTCAGGATTGTGGTTCGCACTTGTTCTCAGGCAGTTTGTAGCAATGGGCAATCTCTCCCTTGCTGACCTCTAAGCCCTTCTTAGATGCCACTCAAACCCCTCTGCTGGTCAGTGTGTTTCAGGAAGTGAATATAGCGTGGCACATCTGTGATTTCAGATGCTGAAATCATCCTGTGACAGACTGACCACACTGGTGTCTGGGTCATAGAACAGCAGTGAACTCCATTGATTGACTCTAGCTCCTGCAACCCCTTGGCCTCCTCATTTTTTTCTGGGTCCCAGAGTGCCACTTGCCAATTGCTTATGAGACTGAA